>NC_138064.1:50005913-50163148 GCF_964194185.1 Rhinolophus hipposideros
CATTTATCGTGAAGAATAAGGAAGAAAGGAAACTATTCTATTCCTGCTAGCAATTTCCTATTTATCTCCTTCTACCATCACCTCTGGCCCAAATGACCAAAGAGAAATTAGGGGGTGGTGAGACAGTAGTTAAATGAGGATACCAGAAGTTGCATCAGATGAAATAATCAAGAGAAAGAATTTCTAAAGTGGCATTTCCCAGTAAGGTCCCCCCACAAACATAACCCCAGATGTTAATAGGTTGGCAGTCACTTGTGAGTTTTAGCTTGAATCAGTGATAAGAGTCCAGTCACTTCTGAAACAGAAGATGTAGCATCTGACCTGGATTGTCACCTCTGCACCACTATGAATTCATCACAGACCTTTCTTTCAGAAGTCTACTGTGTCATTTAGATTCTCCAGGATCTTCAGTTTAAAACATCAAAGATATTTTTATGTTATAAGCCAGATGACTGTTTTCCTCCTTTTCTATTCTTCTCCAAATAACTTAGATTTTTAAAAAGTTTTCTTAACCAGAATTGAGATGCTTCCCAATGTACATTATCAGAATTCTTCACGTACATACCCAATTTTCTTTTTCCTTTGCTTCACCAAATATTTGACTTCAAAACATATAGAATTAAATACAGAGGGGGAAAAAAGTCAAAGGCCATCTATTTTGTTTGTTGTTCCCCTGTCAAGAATACCTATTGTGGCTTTACTCAAAGAAGAGGTTCACTTCCCTTCTATGACCTCCACGTGAAGAAGTTCCCAGGGTTAGGGAGAAACAATACACAATGCCAGTACTTCCCAAAGGACAGCCCCATGAAAATTCCAATACATTTTTTTACATAATTATTTAACTTACCCTGACTACCCTATCTAATCTGTCACCCCAGTCATTGTCTATTCCCTTGCCCTGCTTTATATCCTCTATAACACCATGTTCCTAAGTTATCCACACATTACCTTACTTATATTACCTGTCTCCCTCACTAGCACAGAAGCCCTGCAGTCTTCACAGAATCCTCAGAGCTCTGACCAGTAATTAGCACATAGCAGGTGCTTAATATGTCTTTGTTGAGCATAGTGGACACTGTTGGTTCTCCTTCCTGATCACATCCTTTTTACCTTTGTATTGTTTCTATACATCCCTTTGTGCGTTTTTGACCCCAATGTTCCCTTCCCTCCATTCATCTTCAGAGTATTGCTCTGGAGCTACCAGAACTATTTTGCTACCTTGGGCAGAGGACCCGCATGCCTGGCATCTACATCTCCCCTGGGCAGCCCACAGCCAATGGCTGACTGCCGTGGGAGTACAACAGCCCAGCTCACCAGCCCACTATCTGTTTCTAAGGAGCCTGACCTAAGACACTGAAGGACTGAATGAGGGCATTATAAGACTTTTTACAAACTCAAACCACTCTTTGAAAATTTTGCAATAGTAACAAAATGTCAACCAGATTTCTCTTGCTTTGGCCTCAAACAGTAAAGGATTAATATTTACCATCTGAATCTATGATAAAATTAGTTACCCAGAGCATTTTAGAAAGGACACAGCTTCAGAAGTAATTTCACGAACAATAACTATAAACCATTGGAAAAAAGAAATAACTGAGTCAGTCCCCATTAACCATGCAGAATTATACTGCTTTGAAGTAATGCCATGATTTGCAAAGCATTGCTCTTTTAAAAACAAGAGAACTATAACAAATAAATTAAAAATGCATTTGCTTTTAATGCTGCCTGCTTCTCATAACTCCTGCTAATATCTTCATTTCTCAATCAAAATGTGGATAAGATGAAGTTTACTTTGCATTCTTCAGAATATCATTAGCAAAATGAGAGCACAACTACATGAGTAATTTTGATTAAATTGTGCTTCATCTAAATATCTAAGTGCCAGGTTTGCTTCTTCAAATGTCCTCTACTTAGCTTGCACTATCTCCCACAACTCATTTTCCTCTACTCAAGTAATAAAAAGGGACAGTGTATCAAAGGTCAAATCCCAACCCTAACTGCTAGACATAGAAATAGATGATGGCAGCATTTCCGAGTACAGGTTAATATAATTCTATAAAATCAGTGCTAATAAAAAAGACAACTACTTATGTTTCCATTTTCCTGCCTTATGGATTTTGCAGCTATCCAGACAGCAGGTATTTTCCAGTAAAGCTTTGAGGATCATGACTAACATTTAAAGAAATAAAGATGACAGTTTGTATAAGCAGTGGCTGGAATTAGCTATAGTAAGAAAATATGAATGCTTCTATTTTTACACTTTGTTTTCATAGGCATAGTTTCCATAGCTTCAGTCATCTCTTTGTTACTTTAGCAAAATCTTTCTCTGTGTCACTCCTGACACCAAAAGTATATTAATCAAGAGTTATTCTTATCAAAACTCCACAGTGTCTCATTTTATTGTGTATGTATTTCTCCTTAAGTCCTGTGTGGTCCTGCCTGTAATGACAATACTAGATCTTCACAAGATTTCTATTTCTGGTGTTAGTCCTAATTAACTGATTTTAGCATCTAAGTCTCCAGAGACTGTTCACTTGATGGCTTTTGCTTACATGGACTTGGTGTGGGCCCGTGTTCACCTTGGTCACTTTCGGCGCCGACACCCAAGACAGCAGGAGTGATTCTTACTCTTCTGCAAAAGCCCTGGGTCCACCAATGGCTTCAGCCGGCCTCTTCCTCCACATTTGAGGGCATCGCATGTTTGGGTCACAGCTGAGCATCCATTTTCAACCATTTTATCAAAATTTCTGTGGCAAAATACCTATGGAGATAAATGAATGCTAGGAACTTAATGTAGTCACAGAGAGTGCATCTCTTAATTTCTTTAACCCTGTGACGTGTGCAGTAAACTATGACACTTGTGTATATGTGAAATGAGTTTAGTGTTATCAAAATTGTGCAGAAAAGCTAATTCAGCACCTTCACGGATGTGTCTACTAAACATTTTGGTGCATAGTATATATAAATGACGAGCAGTTTTCAAAAGTTGCTGTGATCACTTTGACCAAACCAAGTTTTATAGTTTTTGTTGTTTGTGTTTCTGAGTGTGTGGTTTAACAGTATTTGTAAATGTCAATATTAACAAATTTCCTAACATCCTATAAATCCAAATAACCAGTCCAAAGATTGACCGCTCCCAGGCCCCCCCACCCCCCGAATCACTGGGCTCCCTGGGCAGTAGTCCTCACCCACTGGCCCCGGAATCAGGTGCTGTATTATCTTCAGCATGCCTCTTTTCTTCTGCCTTGGTTAGCCCCAACCCTATCCACACCAAGGCTTCCTCAACTTGGAAAGAGCATTAGAGTCAATTAACTCTTTCCTGTCCTTCTTCCAAAAAGCTACACTCTAGAGGCCCCATATGTTACAAAAGCTCGGAATAATATCTCAGAGAACCCATGGTCACCTCTGTCCCTGGAAATCTAGTGTTCAGAACTGACACAGTATAGCGCTTTATCCCAAACATTCATTCTCGTAATTAACACCATTCAGTTTCCAGGGAAATACTTCTTCTTTACATGTCTTGTCCCATGCACTGTGATCTCAAAATGAAGACATGAGAAGATTTGGGGGATGTATCGTTGCTGACTTTGGAGATACTGCTTTGACTTTGGGGGAAATTTGAGAAACAAAAGCACTTATGTAAGAGAAAATACAAATTAATTAATTTCTCAATCTTTCAATGTGAATGCAGTAGATTCCTGCATTAACCAAGGAGCATTTCCCAGTGGTTTTAAAGCTCTTTTCATGCTCCAATTCCAGAGGGACTGCTTCCGGGGCACTCACAAATTACCACAGTATTCACAATATATCTAGGAATACTAACCAGTCCACATGGCTCTGACATTGTATACATGTAGGTTTGAATGTGACATTTATGATACATGATACCATTTTTAAATATTGCTGCGTGACTCTCAATGTTGCTTTAAGGAACTGAAAAACCACAATTATATGTGATAGTAACTTGTATGGAACAGAGCATGACATTATGGGGATTTTTTTTGACCTAAATCAAAATAGTGTTTCAAAAGATTCAGAGTGACTGTAAAAAAACTTTTAATAATACTTTAAACAATTTATTTCACTTTTACTTTTCTTTTATGTATGCAACAGAACAGCAGTTCTCAAAGTGTGTCTGCAACCTCTTGAGAGTTCCAAAACCCTTTAAGGAGACTCACAAGGTCAAATTTATTTCATAATAACACTAAGACGTTATTTTTTTCACTATGCTAAAATTTTCACAGATAGTGCAAAAGCAATGATGAATACAACAGCCAGTGCCTTAGCATAAATCATATGACATCAGATTTACTAATAATCACTGTATTCTTTACTATTTTGTAAAAAAAATATGTCGTTAATGAAACAAAAAGTACTTCTGTTACATAATGAAGTACTATGGCTATCTTGAGGAAAACCAGCTACACAAATAATATGCTTCCAAACAAAAACTGAAATTTTAAAAATTGTCTGCCAATGTGAACTTGATAACTTCCCAATATTTCAAGATTCTTCTGACGAGGTTGCTATGATGATAACAAATGTGATTATTTTTATACTGTAGAAGGAAATATGTGAAGATAGGCATTTTGGAAGATATGCACACACACACACACACACACACACAGAGGGTACCAAAAAAATGTATACACATTTTAAGAAAGGAAAAAAAGTGTATTAAAATTGTAATAATATATACTGATAACAAAAGATGAATACAAGTCATGTGTATACATTTTTTGGCACCCTTTGTGTGTGTGTGTGTGTGTGTGTGTGTGTGTGTGTGTGTGTGTATATTTCCAGATAAGGACTAAATTTTCTTTTCTTTATATGCTTTCACCAAAACAATATGTTACAACAGATTGAATGCAGAAAGAGATATGAGAATTGAGCTAAATTCTATTGAGCCAAATAGTAACATTAAGGAGACTTAGAAAAATGTAAAACAATGCTACTCTTCACACTAATAGTTTTAAAATATATTTATATTTTTTAGTTATTACTTAGTTTATTTAGTTAAATGAATAATGGATTTGTTATTGTTGGTTTTAAAGTAATTATTAAATATTTTTTTAATTTCTCAGTTTTAATTTCTAATACTGTAAATATCAATGGATAAAGTCCACATAAACCAAAGCTTTGGGACTCCTCAATAATTTTTAAGACTACAAGGCATTATTATTTTTTTAAAAAAAATAATAATTGCTGCACTCAATTGATAAAAAGTAAAAATCTATGTCTAAATTACTCTAGGAACTCTTTCAATACACATACAATAAAAATAATAAGTAATAAAGTATTACATCAGAGTTCATTGGTCAGAATATTTTCTTTTTCAGGTGGAGCATAAAATAATGGTGCATCTTACAATCTATGGATTTTGAAATTCATTGCAAAATGAAATGTATGCCCAGAAAAACCTATGAATAATTACACCAAAGATATCATACAGTCCTGCATTTGCAATTACATATTCATTTTAGAAAAGGATTCTCCTCATGACTCCTTATCACACTAGCTTCTCTAGCACATTTAAAATGCGATTCTCATTACAAAAATTCTATTTGCACTTACTTTGGCAAGGGATCACATCTAGGAAACACAACCATGCTTGTAATGTGAGAGGTAGAACATTTCGTTGGCTTTCATTTCAGTCATGATCTTTCCTGATATGCATGGTTCATACATCAATATTCAATTCACATTGTTTAGTTCAGAATTACCCAAAGATCTTTACTTGGCATTTGTTTTTTGTTTTTTTCATTCTAGTGGGACTGCACTTCTTCTGGAAAGAACTTCGCCCCATCTGATGGTCACATTGAGACATTTAATCCAGAACCATACTGCATAGTCGATTCCACAGAGGCTCAGGGCCGTCTCTATCATGCTGGTGAAACCCTCTGCCATCCACTTGTGATGCAGTCATAGGAACTTTTGTTAAAAGAGTTCCTATGAATTTAAATAAGACAGATTAATAGTTTCATGGTACTTAACAACAAAAACAACAAAAAACTCAACAACAAAAGAAAGTGGGTTTGTAAGGAAATGTTTATAATAACATATACTTATTAAGTTGACAATTTTATCTATACACTTCACTTTCTCATTAATGCAAAAGCTAGATATATCTAAAATGACTGGCATAGATATGAGGTCTGACAATTAAGTTGCAAACTTGTTGGAACGATGTTGCTAACCTTTTTTGATATCAGAGGAATTATTCATTATGCATTTGTACCAACTGGACACACAATTAACCAAGTTTGCTATTTGGAAGTGCTGAAAAGGCTGCATGAAAATGTTAGGCAACCTGAACGTTTTGCCAACAATTCATGGCTCTTGCATCACTACAATACACAAGTTCACCCGGCACCGTCTGTGAGGAAGCTTTTAGCCAGTAAACAAATAACTATTAGAACACCCTCCCTACTCACCTGATCTGGCCCCCAATGACTTCTTCCTTTACCCCAAAATAAAGGAAATATTGAAAGGAAGACATGTTGATGACATTTACAACGTCAAGAGTAATATGATGACAGCTCTGATGGCCACTCCAGAAAGAGTTCCAAATTTGCTATGAAGGGTAGACTAGGCACTGATGTCGGTGCATAGCTTCTCGAGGGGAGTACTTCGAAGGTGACTGTAGTGATATTCAGCAATGAGGTATGTAGGACTTTTTCTAGGATGAGTTTGCAAACTTAATTGTCCAACCTCGTACTAATGTGTGTGTGTGTATACATATATTATACATACAAATTATTAGTAAGCAAGAATCAACTCATAATTAACTTATTTCAAACCTGTGGGCAATCTTACCTACTAAGTTACTCTTAAGATTTTCACAACTTAGTAAGCATATAAACAAGAGACATAGAATTAAAGAGTTGGAGATGGTCAGGAAATTGGCACTCAGGAAATTGGCACTCAGGTCACAAATTAAAGAATGATTCCCAGATTTGTTTTTATTTAGTATTCCCATGATTTGGCACATACTAACCAAAAGTACTCAGATATCACAACCAAATTTACCTCAGCTCTATAAAATATAAAGAACCATGTCTGTTCTGAAATGGTAGTGAAAATATTAATCCCTGGTTCCATTAAAAAATGTTTTCTAAATCAGATTGACCTCAATTCTTGACAAACGTAAGAGTAACAGTTCTTTATCTAACACACCTGTGCTGTAGCAATGTACAAAGCCTTACCTGACAGCATAGATAACTGAGCTTAAAAATTGATGGATTGGGCTTTGGAGAGCCAGAAAAGCCCCACGTTAGCCTCCTCTTTGCCTGCCTTACTTCACGCCTAAGATTCCCAAACTAGAGACTGATTTGCTTAACATTACAATAAAAATCCCTCTGAGAGAGGTAAAACATGGGAGGTCTTTGGTTGTATATTAACCAGTAGAATCAGTTTATTGGAGAGAGACGGCATCAAAATGGCGGCGTGAGGTGAGCCTCTGTAAAGCTCCCCTGGAATTTACAACTAATCGAACAACAATAACTCCACAAAGGACTGCCTGCACAGCAGACAGGCAAGACAAAGAGGCCCACTACTGAATTCACCTAAAGGTGGGAGAATCGCGCCAGCAGGGGAGGAGGGAAGGGAGAAGTGCAGAGACGGAGCCACGCGGGTGCAGGATGCAGACCTGGCTCAGTGCTCGGAGCTCGCTGCATCCCGGAACTACCGCAGCTGCGGGAGAGGTAAGGACTCGGACTGCTAGGGCTCCGCTTATGGCCCATAGGGCTGAGGGGGCAGCATATAACACGGGTGAACCCAACGCTCACGGCAGAGACCTCGGAGAAAAGACTGAGGGAAGAAGGCTGAAATCGGTGGTTTAAGCCCTCATTGCTGAGCAGAGAACGGAAGCCTTAGGCACTGAGACTAGCCGCCCCCTCCCTACCCTCCGAGAGCTTACCCCACCCCCACCTGCTCGGTGCTAGAAGTGGAACAGTAGCAGTGTCAGATCAAAAGAACAGAATATTTGCTGTTCTGAGAACTGTGGACCACAGACAGAGATTCGCAGCCCAACTAGTTCCGGCAAAAGGGGGGAGCTGTGGAAGCGGGACCGGCTATGGTGGTGGTCACCGCCATTGCTCTGGGCCACCTCTCACAACTCATCCCGCGCCTGGCCCCACCTATCTGGGTGGGTCCCTGCAGGAGTAAACAGAACTGCTGAAACATATGGGATCTGAATCTGGTGCAGAAAAAGCTTTGGAACTTCAAAAGCGGTCTGCATCCCCACAGGGACGTGGCGCCCTATGACCCAGGCGAACTGTTAACAGAGGAAAAACCCGTTTCCCAGGGAATCCCCCATTGTGTGAGAAGCTGGAATAGTGCAGAGAAAACATAGCACTACTGTGTGAGAGAGGGGAAAAAAAAGGCTGCAGTTGGAGAGAAAATAAAACAATCTACCAACAAGTATTGGAAAACAAAAGAAAGACCTCTTCCTATCAACCTGTTGCAGAAGCCACTACTGTAGATGTCTAGGAAGAGAAATAATAAATCAGTAATTGCCATGAATAACCAAGGCAATAAGACAGCTCACAAAGAAAGTGAAGAGTCTCCAGAAAAGGAACTTAAAGATATGGAAATATGTGACTTAAATGACAGAGAATTCAAGATGCAGTTCTGAAAAAAACTCAAGGAGATGCAAGAAAACACAGAAAGGCAATTTAATGAACTCAGAAATGCAATCAAAGAACAACATGAGCATTTTACGAAAGAGGTTGAAATTTTAAAAAAGAACCAAATGGAATTTCTGGAGATTAAGAACTCATAGAAGAAATTAAGAATGAAATAACCAGCTTAGGTAGTAGAGTTGACCAGATGGAGGAAAGCATCAGTGACATCGAAGGTAGAAACCTGGAAATTACTTAAATGGAAGAAGAAAGAGACTTAAGACTTAAAAGAAATGAAAGAACTCTAGAAGATCTTTCTGACTCTATCAGAAAGAGCAATATAAGAATAATGGGCATACCAGAAGGAGAAGAAAGAGAGAAGGGAACAGAGAATATATTAAAACAAATTGTTGATGAGAACTTCCCAAACTTGTGGACAGAACTGGAGCCTCGAATCCAAGAAGCGAAGAGAACACCTAATTACCTCAATCCCAACAGGCCTTCTCCAAGGCACATTGTATTGAAGCTGTCTAAAATCAACAACAAAGAAAGAATCCTCAAGGCAGCCAGGGAAAAGAAGATGGTAATCTAAGCCCATTAGATTATCATCAGATTTTTCAGTATAAATCCACAAGGGAGTGGAACCAAATATTCAAACTATTGAAAGAGAGAAATTATGAGCCAAGAATAATATATCCAGCAAAGATATCCTTTAGATATGAAGGAGGAATAAAGACCTTTCCAGACATACAGAAGCTGAGGGAATTTTCTAATACATGACCTGCACTACAAGAAATACTAAAGGAGGCTATTCGACCACCATCAACAGGGACAATTTGTGGCAACATAAAAAAGGGAAGAGTAAAGGTCTGAACCGGAATATGGGAATGGAGAAAGTAAGCATGCTGAAGAAAATGGAATACTCTAAATTTCTTTTACATAAACTTAAGGGTAACCACTCAAAAAAAATCCAGAACTGAAATATATACTGTAATAAAAGAAGAAACAGAGAGAAACACCATAGAATACCACCACACAGAAATAATAGACAACAACAAAAAGGCAAAGAAACAATGGAGACACAGCCTTACCAGAAAACTAAAGATAGAATAACAGGAAATCCTCACGTATCAATAATCACCCTAAATGTAAATGGACTGAACTCACCAATAAAAAGGCACAGAGTAGCAGATTGGATCAGAAAACTAAACCCAACCATATGCTGTCTACAAGAGACACATCTCAGCTACAAGGACAAGCATAGACTCAAAGTGAAAGGGTGGAAATTGACACTCCAAGCAAATGGTACCCAGAGAAAATCAGGTGTAGCCATAATGACATCAGATGAAACAGATTTCAGGGTGAAAAAGGTAACAAGAGACAAAGATGGACATTTCATCATGGTAAAGGGGACTATACAACAAGAAGACATAAGAGTCATCAATATTTATGCCCCCAATCAGGGAGCACCAAAATATACCAAGCAACTACTAACAGAACTAAAGGGAGAAATTGATCAAAACACAATTATTCTAGGGGACTTAAATACATCATTGACAGCTATGGATAGATCATCCAAACAGAAAATAAATATCAAAATAGCAGCCCTAAATGACACATTAGATGAAATGGACATAATTGGCATATATAGAGCACTTCATCCTAAAACATCAGACTATACATTCTTTTCGAGTGTACATGGAACATTCTCAAGGATAGACTATATACTGGGACATAAAATCAGCCTCAGCAAATTTAAGAAGATTGAAATCATACCAAGCATATTCTCGGATCACAAGGCTTTGAAATTGGATATCAACTGCAAAAAGAAAGCAGGAAAGAACAGAAATACATGGAGGTTAAATAACATACTTTTAAAGAACGACTGGGTCAAAGAAGAAATTAGAGGAGAAATCAAAAGATACCTAGAAGAAATGGACAAGTTCTTAGAAACATATAGCCTTCCAAGGCTGAACCATGTAGAACTAGAAAATCTAAACAGACCGATCACCAGTAACGAAATTGAATCAGTCATCCAAAACTTTCCCAAAAGCAAAAGTCCAGGACCAGATGGCTTCACTAATGAATTCTACCAAACCTTCAAACAGGATCTAATACCAATCCTGCTCAAACTCTTCCAAAAAATTGAACAAGAGACAGTACTTCCTAACTCATTTTATGAGGCCAGCATTACCCTGATACGAAAACCTGGTAAGGGCAACACAAAAAAAGAAAACTACAGACCAATGTCTCTGATGAATACTGATGCAAAAATCCTAAACAATTCTAGCAAATCGAATACAACAATGCATTAAAAAGATTATTCATCACGACCAAGTGGGGTTCATCCCTGGGGAACAAGGACGGTTCAACATCCGCAAATCCATCAATGTGATACATCACATAAACAAAATTAAGGACAAAAATCATATGATTATATCAATTGATGCAGAAAAAGCATTTGACAAGATACAACATCCATTTATGATTAAAACACTTAATAAAATAGGTATAGAAGGAAAATACCTTAACATAATAAAGCCCTTATATGACAAGCCCTCAGCTAATGTCATAATTAATGGTGAAAAACTAAAGCCCTTTGCTCTACGTTCAGGAACACGACAGGGCTGTCCCCTATCACCTCTGCCTTTCAACATAGTGTTGGAAGTCCTTGCCAGAGCCATCAGGCAAAAGAAAGAAATAAAAAACATACAAATTGGGAATGAAGAAGTTAAATTATCACTCTTTGCAGATGACATGATGCTATATATAGAAAACCCTAAAGACTCCACCAAAATCTGTTAGAAACAATCAACGAATACAGTAAAGTTGCTGACTACAAAATCAAAGTACAAAAGTCCATTGCATTCCTATATACTAACAATGAAATCTCAGAAAAAGAAATACAAAAACCAATTCCCTTTGCAATTGCAGCAAAAAGAATAAAATACTTAGGAATAAACTTAACCAAGGATGTGAAGGACCTATATGCTGAAAACTATAAGACATTCTTGAAAGAAATTTAAGGAGACACAAAGAAATGGAAAGACATTCCGTGTTCATGGATTGGAAGAATCAATACAGTTAAAATAGCCATATTACCCAAATCAATATACAGATTTAATGCAATCCCCATCAAAATCCCAATGGCATTTTTTAAAGAAATAGAACAAAAAAATCATCAGATTTGTTTGGAACCACAAAAGACCCCAAATAGCCAAAGCAATCTTAAGAAAAAAGAACAATGCTGGAGGTATCACACTCCCTGACTTTAGCTTGTACTACAGGGCTACAATAATCAAAACAGCATGGTATTGGCAGAAAAACAGATACATAGACCAATGGAATAGAATTGAAAACGCAGAAATAAAACCACATAAATATGGACAGATGATTTTTGACAAAGAAGCTAAAAACATACAATGGAAGAAAGACAGCCTCTTCAATAAATGGTGCTGGGAGAATTGGAATGCAAAAGAATGAAACTGGATTGCTATCTGTTACCACGTACCAAATTAATTCAAAATGGATCAAAGACTTAAGCATAAGACCTGCCACAATAAACTGCATAGAAGAAAACATAGGTACTAAACTTATGGACCTTGGGTTCAAAGAGCATTTTATGAATTTGACTCCAAAGCAATGGAAGTAAAAGCTAAAATAAACAAATGGTACTATATGAAGCTTTAAGTTTAAAATTTAAAGCTTCTGCACAGCAAAAGAAACCATCAACAAAATAAAGAGGCAACCGACTGAATGGGAGAAGATTTTTGCAAACAGTGCCTTCAATAAGGGGCTAATATCCAAAATATACAAGGAACTCATGAAGCTCAACAACAACAAAACAAACAACCCAATTGAAAAATGGGCAGAGGACCTGAAGAGACATTTCTCCAAAGAGGACATACAAATGGCAAATAGACATATGAAAAAATGCTCAACATCACTAATCATCAGATAAATGCAAGTAAAACCCACAATGAGATATCACCTCACCCCAGTCAGATTGGCTATCATCAACAAGACAAATAGCAACAAGTGTTGGAGAGGATGTGGAGAAAAAGGAACCCTCATATACTGTTGGTGAGAATGCAGACTGGTGCAACCGTTATGGAAGGCAGTGTGGAGGTTCCTCAAAAAATTATGAATAGAATTACCATATGACCCAGCAATCTCTCTCCTGGATATCTACCCAAAAAATTTGAAAACATTTATACATAAAGACACATGTGCTCCAATGTTCATTGCAGCTTTGTTTACGGTGGCCAAGACATGAAAATAACCAAAATGTCCTTCGATAGATGATTGGATAAAGAAGTTGTGGTATATGTACACAATGGAATACTATTCGGCAGTAAGAAAAGATAATATAGGAACATATGTGACAACATGGATGGATCTTGAGAGTATAATTCTAAGCGAAATAAGTCAGACAGAAAAAGCAGAGAACCCTATGATTTCACTGATATGTGGTATATAAACCAAAAACAACAAAAGAACAAGACAAACAAATGAGAAGCAAAAACTCATAGACACAGACAATAGTTTAGTGGTTACCAGAGGGTAAGGGGGTGAGGGGAGGGAGATGAGGGTAAGGGGGATCAAATATATGGTGATGGAAGGAGAACTGACTCTGGGTGGTGAACACACAGTGGGATTTATAGATGATGTAATACAGAATTGTACACCTGAAGTCTATGTAATTTCACCAAGAATTGTCACCCCAATAAATTAAAAATAATAATAATAATAATAAAAAGAACCAGTTTATTGGCCTCTTCCCAAAGATCACATGGGGCCTAGAAATCTTTGAGAGAATGCTTTAGCTCTCTCTGCCTGGATAAATCCTGAGCAGTTTTACTCTGGGGTCCTGTTGCCTCCCTGGGTACGACAGAAAGCTGAGTCTAGGCCCTTGTAGCCCACTCACACATCCCCCTCTCCCTCTTCTCTCTTCCCACCAAACAGTGGGGTTGGGGAAGAATCAGTAAAGTCTTTTCTGCTATTATTTCTGACCTAGATAAATTGCCTTTTTCATAATCCACTTCACAATCTATTGATAAAGTTATGGGAACAAAATCAAGAATTTGTGTTATCTTATCTTCTACATCCCTTCCTTGAAGCAATGAGAACAAAACAAAAATTCATGATAACACGCCCCCTGATGTCATAATTCACCTATAACGTGACTACCACGAACTCCAGTCCTCCACTCGGCTCCCGTTCTCACACAAGGGTAGGTTAACCATGATGGAAGAGCAAGACTGGATGGGAAGACGGCAGGCAAGCAGATCAGACAGCAGGAAGGAGGAGATTTCAGCCAACAAACCTGGAAATTTCTGCAACCCCCATAGTAGTCCTGGAAGTCCTGTTCAGGCACAGTACGCAGAAGGGTCCCCGCAGATAATGCAAGCTGCAGTGAAACACCACCATCAGGGTGATCCGGACAAACCCACGTCCAGTTAGCTATGCCTACTCACCCAGTCATTTCACTACTCATGAAATAGCAACTCTACAGTTTACTATTGAGTATTTTAGATCCTGCTCTTCCCATTCTTTATGGCGGATATTTACTACAGATATGACTGTACATCCTTAAATGGGGAAAAGGAAAAGGGAAAAATACAGGAATAAAATAAATACATGTTTATATCTCAACTAATATCCTACTGCAAGAGGATGTAGGCGATCAGGTAGTATTAGGTCATCCTGGTATGACACGTGGCACCGGGGCAGAATGAAATGGATGTATTCTGAACATTGTTTTGGTGTTAGAATCACCAGGACCTGAGGTTGATTGGATGCAGCTTGTGACAAAGGTCAAACAGAACCCCCACGTTTCTGACGTATACATCTGTGCAGATGGTGGTGTCATTTACTGAAATAGGGAGCACAGGAAGAAGAGGAGGTTTGAGCCGGGCGAATGATGTGTTCGGCTTTGGACCACTGGTTTTTAGATGCCTGTAGGACATCAGCTGATTTGGAGGACACGGCTGCAAATCAGAAGAGAAAGCGGCCAGCTGTGCCAGAGGGACAAACCGTGCCGCTGTTTGTTCTCTGCAGCCAGGGATGTCTCTTAAAGATGAACTGACTGATTGGTAATTAAGTACATTAGAGTAGAGGCACACATCTCCTTAGAGTGGCTGGAGGCCATTAACACATTGCACCTTTTACTTACATTGCTCTCAAACAAATAGCACGTCCAGAAAGTTAAACATCAATTCCATGTCCATTACCACCTGCAAATCAAAACTTGTGTTTTAATAACATGTACAGTGAAACAAAAGGGCATTCAAAGGTGTGCAAGTGACTATTCCACGCTAGGTGATGTTATTATGAAGCTCACTTGTCTTTGTTCATTAACCAACCCCGCCTCCCTCAATCCATAATTCCAAACTCTGTGCTAGGCAATGCTTGTGTCACCTTCCAAGAGAAATCACAGAAACAATTTAGCATGATGCTGACTAATAAACTCACTGCAATATATTGCCTA
Source organism: Rhinolophus hipposideros (assembly GCF_964194185.1). Lineage (NCBI taxonomy): Eukaryota > Metazoa > Chordata > Mammalia > Chiroptera > Rhinolophidae > Rhinolophus > Rhinolophus hipposideros. Next base: position 50,021,025 of record NC_138064.1, read on the forward strand.
TCACATCAACAGCAGTTGTCCCCACTTGACATAATGCCTGACAAAAATAAGCTCCTTTCTTCCCGAAATCAAACCCAATGTGAGCTGAAACAATTTTGATCACATTTATAGGGCAAGGATATCAATATTTCAGTGTTGCAAACCAACCTCAGCTAATCTGATCAATCGTCAGACAAAAAGTAAAAACAGCTACACCTCTACAAACTCACTACTAGGTGGATGTTACAATAGAAATCTCAGACCAAATGTCGCCATGTACACAAATTTAGTAGCAATCAGGAACAAAACCTGGTTTTGTCCCTAAAAACAAAACCTGGTTTTAGGGACTCTAAGAGAAGTCCCTACTCTCTGTCTTAGACAATATACTCCAACGATCACCTTGCAAGAATCCCTCCGAGTCAGAGGGAATAATATTCTGAGAGCAGAATCAGCAAACCTAGTTGTATTAGGTGGCCCGAACCCTCACCATGCAGAGAATGCAGAACTAAATGGAGTTCTTGACCTCATTCCTAACTCCAAATATGGGTTGTTGCTGGGCCTGTTGATGCTTAGAGTTTATTTATTCAAGGAAGGTAGGGCCCATTAAATCTTTTTAATTTACCACATATTTAAAAAACTATTAATGTCACCAAGGAAATATTTCTAACATCCCTTATGCTAATTAACAAGCCCTATGGTGCAGACTTAGGTGCCTATATTTAAAACACTAGTGCTCACCTCCTTGGAATACAGATTTCTAGTCAGAGAGCTTTAAGTGTTAATGAACCAGTTCTGCTTAGAAGATGCATTCTTGGTTAAAGCATCTCAAAATGTTAGTTTAAGGACCATAGACATTAGCTTAGCGTTAAATTACACCCATGTATATCACATACTGAAATATTTTAAAGTAAAAATGAGACATAGACAATATGACATTTGAGTTCTTATTTTTTGTTGTTGCTTTGATGTTAAAAAGAAATACCAAAATCTCATAACATGTGCTATGTTCCAATTATCTTTTACAATGTAACAAACCATCTCAAAACTTAATGGAATCCAATATATAGCATGGTGATTATAGTTAATAATACTGTATATATACTTGAAAATTGCTAAGATAGTAGATCTTAAATGTTCTCACCAGAAAAAAAAAGAAATGGTAATTATGTGATGTAATAGATGTGTTAGCCATCAGCTATGGTGGTAATCGTTGTTCAATACATAAGTATATCAAATCAATATGTTATACACCTTAACTTACACAACATCTTATGTCAATTATATCTCAGTAAAGAAAATGATGGAGTGATACAACAGTAATCATTTGCTTTGTTCACAAGTCTACAGTTTGGTCATGGCTAGTAGCGGGCAGCAACTCCTCTGTGGTCCATGATATCTGGGGCCTCAGCTGAGGAACTTGGAACAACAGGATGCGAAGTGGGGGATGGAATCATAGGAAGAGTCTTGACTCACCTCCCTGATATCCGGACTGGGATGACTCAAATATGGGCTCAGCCGGAACCGTCAATCTGAGTATCTACCCTGTTTCCCCGAAAATAAGACCTGGCCAGACAATCAGCTGTAAAGTGTCTTTTGGAGCAAAAATTAATATAAGACCTGGTCTTATTTTACTACAATATAAGATTGGGTCATTAATATAATATAATATAATATAATATAATATAATATAATACGGGGTCTTACATTAATTTTTGCTCCAAAAGATGCATTAGAGCTGATTGTCCAGCTAGGTCTTATTTTTGGGGAAACACGGTATATGTGGCCCCTCCATGTGTTTTGGGCTTCTGACAGAATGGTGGCTGGGGTCCCAGAGGGAACATCCCCAGAGTGAATATTACAAGAGAACCAAAAAGCATGGCATTTCAGTCCTAGGCTCGGAAATCACACAGCCTCACTTCCACAATGTTCTATGGTGACAAGCGAGTCACAAGCAACCCCAGATTCAAGGGAGGGGAGTTAGACCCCACCTCTAAAAAGGCAGTGACAGATCACACTGCAGAAGAGCAATGGGAGATGTCGTTGTGGCCATCTTTGAGAAAGCAATCTGCCACACAAAAATGAATTAATATGTGGTCACTGGGTTCTTACTCTCAAAGAACTCATAATTTAGTTGTGGAAGCAGAAAAATAAACTAACAAATACAGTACAAGATGGCAATAGCTCAGGGATTAGGAAATGATTCCTTGCCTCCTTTTTTTATAAATAAACTTTTCTTGGAACTCAGCCATGCTAATTCATTACCTATTATCCATGGTTGTTTTCATGCTACAGTGGTAGAGCTGAGTAGTTGTGACAGATACCATATGGCCCACAAAGCCTAAAATATTTACTTTCTGGTCCATTAGAGAAAAAGTTTACTAACACCTGCAATAGATCCTAGTTTAAAAAAAAAATGCTTTGGCAGTATTGGGGAGGAGAATATTAAATTTTTGTGGGTATTTCAAAAAAAGTAAAATTTATATTGAATTTTATTCAATGATTTGTTCCTATTTGCCTTTTTTTAGAAAAAATTTAATGCAGTTTACAAAGATATGGAAAGAATAACTAAGGATCACCCAGCAGCAGTGTTAGGTAAGAGACATTCCAGGCAAAAGGAACAACGCACAGAAAACATGTCTAAGGAAATTAAAAGTGTGGTATGTTCAGAGAACTCTAAAGATTCAGTATACGGGACTATGTGGTGGACACTCCAGAGCGTGAAAGGATTAAGAGGTCATATGAGACCAAGAAATATAAAGTTTAAAGCATGGAGCCTGAAAACGCTTGGGAGAGTGATGATAGAGATTGGACTCAAGCAGGACCAATGAGAATGCTAAAAGTGTTATGCCCAGACACTCAGGGGATCATTCCCTCGCTTATTCAGATGACGGTTTGTTTGTGACCTCATCAGAAATGTTTTCTCTAATCAACGTATGAGGTGTGATCAAAAAATATGGTGAATGTTTAAATTATTTTTTAAGAATATTGCAATAAAAGATACATTGCCATAAATCCCCGTCAAAATTCTCCCCATCACTTTGAACACACTTATCCTATTGTTCTTGCCACTTTCTGAAGCAGTTCTGGAAGTCCTCTTTCATGAGTGTCTTTAGTTGCACTGTCATATCTGCCTCGATGTCCTGAATCATTTTGACTTTGGGGAAAAGCCAGACATCGCATGGTGCCAGATCCAGTGAATAAGGTGCATGAGGACACACTGTAATGTTTTTATTTGACAGAAATTGCCATATACCAGAAGCAATGTGTGACACGGAGCATTGTCATGATGGAGGATGATTTACGGCACATTTTAAAACGCACCTTCTCACAACTGTAGCTCACACCCAACTGACGGCACTGAACAAGTTGAAACTTGTCACACACTGTTACTAAGATTTGACACACCACTTCCCATATTGAAGATCCCTGCCTTTCTGTTGGATGGCACTCGGTAGAAGCATTCACCGAATTTTGCAATCAACAGAAAGGCTCCATGTCACACATCACTTCTGGTACTGCAATTTCTGTCAAATAAAAACATTATGGTGTGTCTTCACCTACCTTATTCACTGGATCTGGCACCATGCGACGTCTGGCTCTTCCCCAAAGTCAAAATGACCATGAAAGGTAACATTTTGAATCAATTCAGGACATCAAGGCAGCCATGACAGCATGACTAAAAACACTCACGAAAAAGGACTTCCAGAACTGCTTCAGAAAGTGGAAGGACGATGGAAAAAGTGTATTTGAAGCGAGGGAGAGTATTTTAAGGGGGGTTAATGGCAATATGTCTTTTACTGCAATAATTTTTTTAATTTAAACATTCACCATAGTTTTGATCACAACTCATATCTAAAATGGCACCTCCCTCTATTACTCTTTGTCCTCTTACCCTGCTTTATGTTTTCTTCCTAGCACTTGGTACCAGCTACCATCATATGTTGACTTGTCCATTGTCTATTTCCTCCTATTAGATATAAGGTCCAAGAATATGAACTTTATCTGTTTTGATCATTGTCATTACCCCAATGCCTGGCACAGATTAGACTCATTTTTTGAATGAATGAATGAATGAATGAATGAACAAGTGGATAGAAAAATGTCAGAGCAGAGTGGCCACAATTCATAGACAAACTGGATGTGGGAGGTGGGAAGGGAAAAGCACTGAAGATCGCTCTAAGATTTCTTGTTGAGTTGACTGAGTAGAGGCTGATGCCATCCACTAAGGGAAGAACAGGTTTGGTGGGGAATGAAACATTGGGTGGGGAGACTGCAAGTTTGATTTTAGATGTACCGAGTTCAAGGTGCCTGTGAAACCTCCCAGAGGAGCTGTTCAGTAGGCCGCTGGGAATATGGATGTGAAGTTTAGGAGAAAGGGACTGGGTGTATATATTTGAGATCACGTGAGTATAGATAATAGGTGATACCGTGGGAAGATATGAGATTTTCCAAGAAAAGGCGTAAAGTAAGAAGAGAGCTGGTGATTATCCGAGAAGAGAAAGCACACTTTAAGTGGCTGGCAGAGCAAAAGGAATCAAGGAGACTTAGGAGACAGTCAGAGAAGAAGAGAACCAGGGAAAAGCTGGTACTAGGTAAACAAAGAGAGTATACAATAGACCCCCTTATCCTTGGGGAATGTTTCAAGATTGCCAGTGGGTGCCGGAAACCATGGATAGTAACAAACCCTATATATACTATGTTTTTTCCTACACAAATATACCTATGATAAAGTTTAATTTATAAATTAGACACAGTAAGCAGTTAATAACAATAACTAATAAAAACAATTATGACAATATACTGTAAAAAAGTTATGTGAATGTGGCCTCTCAAATTTCTTATTGTACTGTACTCAACTTTTCATTTAAAAGAAGCAATTTACAGCTTCTCTTTGGCATATCCAAATTGCCAGTATCACCACTATTGTTCTTTGGGGCCATTATTAAGTAAAAGGGTTGTTTGAACACAAGCAGTGAAATACCGCAAAAGTCAATCTGATAACCAAAATGGTGGCTACTATGGGACTAACAGTTAGGGAGCATCCACAGTATGGAAATGCTGGACAAAGAGATGATTCACATCCTGGGCAGGAAAGAGCAGGGTATTGTGAAATTTCATCACAGAATGAAGCACAATTTATAACTTATGAATTATTTATTTCTGGAATTTTCTATTTAATATTTTCAAACCATGTTTGACCTCCAGTAACTGAAACCATGGAAAACGAAACCAGGAATAAGGGGGGAACTACTGTATTTTCTAGAGAGAGAATGGCCAACAAATTCAAAACCAGCATTAGTCTTGTGATAAAAGGACTACTGAGAAACCCCAAGGAGTTTCTACAATGTTCCCATGGTGACTCTTACTATTTAGTATTGTTTATAATTTAGAAGATTTGCTCTGACTTTTATGACCTATTTCCTTTTTAATTTTTTTCTGCCAGCCTTAGAGAAATAAGATTCGTAGATACCTAAAGACCAAAATTCTACTTCTATAGCTGACAGCCACTGTTGTCTCTATGACCAGGTAAATCTAAGGTGAAGGAGATATTAATCCAAGTCATTTTTTGTTTGTTTTCCCTCTCTGTTTTCCCCTTTCCCTCTCCCATTTTAACTGGTCCTATGTGGCTTTGCCTCAGGAAAGACTTGTGGCTGGACTTCCAGATTTAGTTCCGAATAAACCCATTGAGAATATGGTTTGAAGAGAGCTATATTTTCCCACACTGTAACATCTGTTCTCTTGGAAGCAGCAAAGATGTTGCCCAGCCACCTGGCGGTAACCCTGCTATGTATGCCTCATGGAGGCTGTGTCTTTGCCAGAGTCCCTTTTTTCTAGAAAATGGCCGAGGGGTAAACCCAAAGGGACCATGCTGACTGGGACTTGCTCATATAACCCAAATCATTTTAATAACACCACAACTACAGCTATGTGGACTGATCATTCGGTGTGCACTGGCTAATGAACTCCTGTCTTGAGTAATTAATGAAACCAAAATGGGGTCATTGTTTTGAGTATGACTTACAGACACTAATAGATTTGCTTCAGTCGTTAATTAAAGTAAGCAATGCATTTCAAGGAAGCCAGCAGTGAACTCTTAGCTAAAATTGGCAAAATTTTCTCTGAATTTCAGCCTATGTTTTCATATCCTCGACTTTGTTCTCCCATATCTGTTCTCATCTCAATATGACATCTACTACCCACTGAAACTGTTCTCTCCACATCAGGACCAAACCTTTATGACCAAATTCAATGATATCTCTACCATTTTCATCTGCTGCTTCTCACCTGGTGCGTTACCATCCACCTTCAACCTCTCTTGGAAAGCTCTTCTCCTTTGGTTTCTCTGATACCAAGTTCTAGTTCTTCTATTTCTCTATATACTTCTTCTTTATTTCTTTGAATGGCTGATTTGCCTTCTTCTTCTGCCCCTAATTGTAGTTGTCTGCTAAAATCCAATCTTCATTCTTCAGTCGTTTTACCACAGTCATATTAGTCTCCTCTACTTCTCTGTTCTCCTACAGTTTTCCAACTAGACTTATAGTTTATATTTTCTTAGAATATTTTGATTATTCAGAACATTAGCATATGCAGTTATATACGAAATATTATTTACAATGTATTGGTAAGGATGCTGCTGTTTAATCAGTGGTCATTTAGATAATCTTTTTATATTGGAGTCAAAGATGATATTCTGACTTAGAAAATAATATAAACAAAGCAGTTTGAGAGAGAATATCTGAGAATTGTCTAAAGATGACATGGGGCAGAGTTTAATTCAGATTGAGGACACGACTAGTTTAATTAAGAAACACTAACTCACATAGAAACTAGAGATGAGGCAAATGCAGACACTACTTGCTATTCAGTGACTTCCCTGCAGTTCCCAAATTATTTAAATTCTGTGCATGAGATAATTTCTTGGCAGGCCCATAACTTCATGGACATGAAGGTGGTAAATTAGAATGAATACTAGACCTGTGCTTCTCAAAGTTGAGCCTACTTATGAACCACCTAAGGATGTTGTTAAAATGCAGGTTCTGATTCAGTGGGTCTGGGAGTAGGCCTGAGACTGTGCATTTATAATAAGCCCTGGATGATGCTGATGCTGCCAGTCCAAAGACCACAGTACTGGGGACAAATTAAAGTTTGGGTTAAATAAAAATTTACCAGTGTGTAAAGGGTTTAATGCATAAAACGGATCTCTGGTCAAATAAGTTTGGGAGTCACTTGCTTAAACTTAAAATACTTTCTTTAATATAAGCCTTTTCAGAACCTTTAACATGCTAATGTGAATTGGTATTCTCCAGAGAGCAATATGGTATAAGATGTTTCCCAAGTTAATTAGATCATGAAACATTATTTTGCAGAGCATTTGATCGGTCCAGTGCCCATCCGTTAGGGTGAGAGGACCTTGCATATACTTCCTGAACCTAAACTGCTATTATTTCCAAAGGAGCTCCTTCAAGGGTTAGCTTGTATTGAAAAAAATAAATAAATAAAACAAAAAGTTTCCCCCTGACCACCATCCTCAAAAAGAAAACATTAACTTAGATTTCTGGTCAAGATGGCAGAGTAAATAAATGCTGTGCTTTCATCCTCTCATAACCACATTAAAATTACAACTAAACTACAAATCAACCATCACTGAGAATCACCTGAAGTCTAGTTGAACAGAAGTCCTACAACTAAGGACATACAGAAGAAGCCACCTCAAGACTGATAGGAAAGGCACAGATGCAGAATGGGCTCGTCCCACACCTTTGTGTGGCAGTTAAAAATTGGGAGGGATATCTTGGCTGCAGAGGTCCTCCCTGAGGAGCCAGGGGTCCCAGCCCATACCAGGTTGCCCAGCCCAGGGCTCCAGTACTGGGAAGAGAAATCCCCATAACTTCTGGCTGTGAAAACCAGTGGAGATCATAGCTGCATAAGATGGAAGGTGGCTGGAGTCCCAGGTGTTCCCTTAAAGGGTCCACACACGGACTTACTCACTTTTAGACTCATTAGCTCTGAGCTCCTGTGCTAGGGCAGCAACTCAAAAGGTGCTAAGGACATATGGGAAGGTACTGAATTGTCTGGCTGTATGGTGAGGGCTGGAAGGGCAGCTTTCTCCCAGATAATAGTGCTGACAGAAGCCATTGTTCCTTGGTTGAGTCCTCTCCCCTCGCAGTGTGCAGACCTAGACAGGCGCCATATCTGAGTGTCCATCAACCTAGCTAACACCATTTGCCCCACCCTGGTGATTCCCGTCAACCATGCCCCTCCGAACTTGTTGGCCACCCAAGCCACTTCCAATGGCTTTTCCATACAAAGAGCCTGTCTTGGCTTATGCTGCAGACTTTCTTAAAATCTCTCAGTGGTTCACAAATCCCAAACTAGGCCATCCGGCCTCTGCATGCCCCACATGGCTTGTTAAGCAGCCCCAAGCCCAGCACTAGCAGCAGCCTGCCTCAGTTCACAGCTTAGCCTCCCCTAAGTACTTCCAAAGCCAGTGCAGATAACGCCACCTATAGATTGCCTTGTGGTCCATTCTAGGTGGCCCAGGGTAAGGCACAGGCTAAGGCTGAACTTCACCTGCAGTGGAGCCCCTCCCAGGAGGTCCTGGGGCCAGCACATTTGTTGATCAGCTTTGGAACCAGCTGGAGAATCACCAGGCTGTCTCCAGGTATGACACACTCAGAAGGCAGAGTGCGCAGGCACCAGAGCCCTGCTACAGCAAATTCTGCTCTGTAGGGTCAGGCTCTGCACAACAGCTACTCCACTGTAGTTACAGCCAGTCCTCACAACCAATCAGCCTGAGGGTCAATCCCTCCCATTGATGTACAAACAGCAACCAAGGCTTAACTACAACAGGAGGGCACACACCACCCACACAAGGGACACGCCTGGAGCACCCCGCTTTAGTAACCAGGGAGATAGCACCACTGAGCCCCACAGGACACTTACTACATAAGGCCACACTACTAAGACAAGGAGACATAGCAGCTCTACCTAATACATAGAAACAAACACAGGAAGGCAGCCAAAATGGGGAGACAAAAAAAACATGTCCCAAATGAAAGAACAAAACAAAGCTCCAAAGAAAGAACTAAACCAAATGGAGACAAGCAATTTACCGGATGCAGAGTTCAAAACACTGGCTTGAAGGATGTTCAATAATCTCAGGAAAAATGTCAACAAAAAGGTAGGAAACATAAAAATGGAGATAGAACACATAAAAAAGACCCACTCAGAAATGAATAACTGAAATGAAAAATACATTAGAGGGAATCAACAGTAGGTTAAATGAAGCAGAGAATCAAATCAGTAGGTAACAGAAAATACTCAATCAGAACAGCAAAAAGAAAAATAATCCAAAAAAATGAGGATAGTTTAAGGGGCCTCTGTGACAGCATCAAGCATACCAACATTCACATCATAGGCGTACCAGAAGAAGAAGAGAGAGCAAGGAATTGGAAACTTATTTGAAGAAGTAAGGACAGTAAACTTCCTTAACCAGGTAAAGGAAATAGACATACAAGCCCAGGAAGCACAGAGAATCCCAAACAAGATGAACCCAAAGAGGCCCACACTAGGACACATCATAATTAAAATTCCAAATGTTAAATAAAGACAAAGAGAGAATTTTAAAGGCAGCAAGAAAAAACTAGTTACTCCCATAAGATTATCAGCTGGTTTCTCAACATAAACTTTGTAGACCAGAAGGGATTGGCATAAAATATTCAAAGTGATGAAAAGGACCTACAATCAAAATTACTCTACCCAACAAAGCTATTGTTTAGAATCGAAGGAGAAATAAAGAGCTTCCCAGACAAGTAAAAGCTGAAGGAGTTCATCACCACCACCAGCATTACAAAGAATGTTAGAGGGACTTCTTTAAGAAGAAGAAAAAAAGATTTAAAAAGTAAATTTAAAAATGGTAATAACGAGATATCTATCGACAATTACTTTAAATATAAATAGATTAAATGCTCCAATCAAAAGACATAGGGTAGCTGAATGGATAGAAACCAAGACTCTTACATATGCCTATAAGAGACTTACTTCAGACTGAAAGACACACACAGATTGAAAGTAAAGGGATGGAAAAAGATATTTCATGAAAATGAATAGACAAAAAAAGCTGAGGTAGCGATACTTACACCAGACAAAATAGACTTTTTAAAAAAGTCTATAACAAGAGACAAAGAAAGACCCAATAATCCCACTTCTGGGTATTTATCCAAAGAAAACCAAAATACTTCTTTGAAGGGACATGGGCATCCATATTTTCATTGTAGTGTTATTTACAATAGCCAAGATATGGAGGCAATCTGGATATTCACCAAGATATGAATAAATAAAGAAGAGGTGGTACATATATACAATAGAATATTACTCATCTATAAAGAAAGAATGGAATCTTGCCATCTGCAACAACATGAATGGACATAGAGGATATTGTGCTGAGTGGAGTCAGACAAAGACAGATGCCATATGAGTTACTTATATGTGGACTCTAAAGAACAAAACAAACAAATAAAACAGAAACAAACTCATAGATACAGAGAACATTTTGAGGGTTGGCAAATGAATGGGGGTTTGTAGGGATAGGTGAAAAAGGGAAAGTGATTAAGAAGTATAATTGGTAGTTACAAAATTATCACTGGGATGTAAAGCACAGCACAGGGAATATAGTCAATAATATTGTAATAACCATGTATGGTGTCAAATGGGTACTAGATTTTTCAGGGTGACTATTTCATAAGTTACATAAATGTCTAATCAATATGCTGTATACCTGAAACTAATATAACATTATATGTCAACTATAATTTAAATTTTTTTTAATTATTTCAAAAAAGAAAAGAAAACACTAACTCAGAGAGGAAGTTATATTAAAATTGAATAGCTAACTTCAGGGTACTATGCTAGGTGCTAATTTACATACATTAAAAAGGCAGTCATACTGAAGCTAATTTAAGCTATTTCTACAATAGAATTCATCATAAAGGTTAAAAGTTCATTATTATTTTACACATTTTCTTTAATAAGAATTTAATTCATTCAAAACTACATATGCTTATTTTGCTACATGTTTAAAGATTATCTTTCGTCTGCAAGCTTCAAGACTCTAAAATTTTAAACAAATCCTTTAGAATCTAAAATATAAGTATAAATTATACGCTTAAAATATTACCAAATGTTCAGTAATTCTTAAATACTAGGTTTATCTTGACATTGACTGTCAGCAAATCCTTGAGCCAAAGTAAAACATGTATTTGCTTAAAAGAATGAAGGAATGGATGAAGTCAGTCCCAGTTAAAAATAAACTTGAGCCCCCAATACAATAAGGGATGGTAAAGATATCGAGCCTTCAAATGTACTCCTTCCGACTTTCCAATTTCTGCTAACAGTATCATTAATTCCTTCGTCCACGGGCTTGACCCTTTAGAGACTCCTTTGCCTCTGCCCACTCCTTTCATACCTATTTCCAGCCTGTCTACAATTGTTACCAATCTTCATCTTATTTTCAGAGCCACTACATGTTCTAAGCCATGAGTATTTCAACTTGGGGAGTGAAATGGCTTCTACTCCCAGTCTCTCCTAGTCCCAGTCTCCTCACCACCTGAATGTTTCATATGATTCTGTGACTGCCCAAATTTAAGAATGCTCAAAGGCTTTTTATTATTTGTCACAAGAAAACCAAATTAGGAACCTGCACCTCAGTTGCTTCGATTGTAAAATGGCTGTGCTGGTCTTGAGGAGGGGTTTGCAAACTTTTGAGCAGCCCAAAACATACATAAACCAGATTAAAGCAGGGCATCTCAGATTAAAGCACACGAAGGAACCAGACACTCCCACTCCCACCACTTCCCCTTCCCCACTGCCCAGCAGTCTTTACAGATAAATCACTGACCTGAAAGATCTCTAAGTTCCTTTCTTGCAGCTGTAATGCTCTAGCATTCTCTCCTGAACTTAGATTTAACGTTCTCCATCAAATGGTCTTGCCTTCCTTTACCAAACTTAGGTTTCTCCATTCCCTTTCAGGGTTCAGGACACACGCCCAAATGCCTACGGAGAGAGTGAGACTGACGCCATCCAGAAGTCCATCCTTCATCTAAGGGCTTATAGGTCTGGAGTTGCCAGATCTTTCCTCTTTTCAAAAGAAGATTGAAATCTGGCTCTTCTTTTTAAAATCTAGCGATTTTTTAGTGTTAGTCGCTGTGATGGTTAATTTATGTGTCAACATGGCTGGGCTAGAACTCTGTTATTGAATCAAACATTAATATAAGTGTTGCTGTGAAAAGACTTTGTAGATGTGGTTAGTATCTACAGTTTACTTCAAGCTAAGGAGATTACCCTAGATAATGTGGGAGGGCCTTATCCAGTCAGTTGAAGGCCCTAAGAGCAAAAATCTGAAAAAGAAAGAATAAGAAATTCTGCCTCAAAAATGTAACATAGAAATCCTACCTGAATTTTCTGTCAGCCATCCTGTCCTCCAGATTTCAGACTTGCCAATCCCCACAATCACATGAACCAATTCCTTAAAAATCAATCAATCACTCAATCAATTTCTATATATCTAGATACAAACACAAACACACGTACACAAACACACATGTACAGTCAACCCTCTGTATCCATAGATTCTGTATCCATGAATTCAACCAATCCCACATTGAAAATATTCAGAAAAAAAGTTACATTTTTCCTGATGTGTACTAAGTAGTTAAGCTTATCATGGCTCCATCTGTATTGAACATCTACAGATTTTTTTCTTGTCATTATTCCCTAAACAATACAGTATAACAATTATTTACAGAACATTTACTTTGCATTAGGTATTATAAGAAATCTTGAGATGATTTAAAGTATACAGGAGGATGTGTGTAGGTTATATACAAACATTCTGCCATTTTATATGAAACAAGCATCCACAGATTTTGGTTTCCATGTGTGTGGCGAGGGAGGAGTTGGGGTGGGACTGTCCTGGGATCAATCCCCTGTGAATACCGAGGGAACACTGTATATATTATATGCCACACACACACACACACACACACACACACACACACACACACACACACACACACACACACACTCTTGGTTCTGTTTCTCTGAAGAACCCTGACAGATAAAAGTAACCAACTCAAGTTTTTGTGAAACTCTGTAGGTCATACAAAACACATACATGAACCCAGATTCCAACTGCAAGCCACAAGTTTGTAACCTCCATTTCCTATAATCCAGCTTGTCTCCTCATTTCCTCAGGAGAAAGTATTTCATGTGCACCTGGTCTTGCTTCCACAGTGCAAGTTTTTTCCCCACCAGGAAAGTCTTTCCCATTTTTTCTTCCCAGCCATCCAATGCTTCCTAAAGGCAGTAGGCACAAAACTCTTCTCTTTCAGGAAGCTTCTATAATAATATTTGATGCCATCATAATCTCTACCCATGACTTTTAATTCCTGCTACTTTTAATGTTCATAGATAGATAGCATGTGCTATGGTATGCTTGATGATTTTAAATTGCTCTCAAAATGGTATCAACCTTGTCTGTCAAATAATAATAAAGATTTCACCTTTAGAGATTGTCTGCCATCGTTCTGCAATTAGTACTTAAGACCCATTTTGCTCTAGAAATTAGAGAACATGAGTTCCAGTCTCAACTCTGCTATGAGTTAAGGGCATTTCCTTGGGAAGGTCACCAAACATCTCTGAGCTGGAGTCTCTGCATCTATAAAACAGGATAAAGCTAGTTAATGGCTAAAATTTATTCACTGCTTACCATGTACCAAACACTATTCTACAAGCCTTGTATATATTCTTTCACTTAATATTACATGAGGTAGATACTGTTATAGAGAATAAACTAAGACACAGAATTATGCAGTAACTTGCCCAAGGCAGGCTTGCAAGCAATGGAACCAGGATTTGGACCCAAGCGATCTGGTTCCTGAGTAACATTGCTAACCATTACACTAAACAGACTCATAATACATATTGCATAATTCCCAGCAGCTCTAAAATTCTATGATTTAAAATCACCTTCACTTAGTATGCTCTTTATTATAAGACACAATAGGACTCATTAAATGTTTGTTAAAATGAATCAACTACTTTTCAGTTAATTTCAGTTTCATTGTCATGATGGTCTGTCAGAGATTATAAGTGTGTGGACTAGATTTGACAGAGACCATTGTCACAGGTCACTGGTGATGGGTTCTAATCACAAGAACTGATGTGGCCATCTCTTCTACACTTCATCCTTTACTTAGACTTTAAGTCACCTACAGGTCAGATTTTACTGAACACTGTTTCCTACAAAGCAAGATGAACATACTTCTCTAGAATTCATTTCTAGACAAGCCTTTAAAAATGCATCATGTGCTACTACTGATCATATAGTTGGTTAAAATAGGCATTTCCAACACAACCTCAGAATAAGTGATAATTTTTTGCCAATAGGAGCAGAAAAAACAATGCCTTTAAAAGATGGCTGTGGGGTGGCCAGATGGCTCAGTTGGTTAGACGGCAAGCTCTGAACAACAGGGTTGCCAGTTCAATTCCCACATGGGCCAGTGAGCTGCGCCCTCCACAACTAGATTGAAGACAGTGAGCTGCCGCTGATCTTCTGGAGGGGTGACCAGATGGCTCAGTTGGTTAGAGCACAAGCTCTCAAAAACAAGGTTGCTGGTTCAATTCCTGCATGGGATGGTGGGCTACGCCCCCTGCAACTAAAGATTGAATGTGGCAACTGCACCCTCCATAACCAGACTGAAGGACAATGACTTGGAGCTGATGGGCCCTAGAGAAACACACTGTTCCCCGATATTCCCCAATAAAATTTTTTAAAAAGATGGTGTGAAATTGGATATAGCAGATGCTGTCAATAACCTCTTCATATCCCCTTGGCCCCCAGAGGTCTTCAGGAAACAGTTCCCACACACACCAGCAGCTTCCAACTTCAAGCCCCTGTGTCTCTGCCCAAGGCCATGCTCAGCCCAACCCCAGGTCAGAAGTGCTGAAGGACTTCTGTGGTCAGGAGCAACCCTCAACTGATGGGGGATAAATGGTCAAGTTCCTCCCCCATCGGTAGGATGGTTCCGGGCACGTTTCACACACTTTCTGGGAGCCTCTCAGAGGGATGGAGCCTCCGTGCCCCCAGTGGTCATCCATACAGCCTTTATTGGCCTCCCTGCTTCTGTTTCCCCATCTCACTCTTCACTATGCTTCCTAGGATCATCTCCCAAATAAACTACTTGACCCAAATCCTTGTCTTAGTTTTGGAGACTGATGTTTTACAGGAACATAGACTGAGACACTGAACTTTTCATTCCAAGTTGGTTCAGTTTCTAAAGCTGCAATCTTCAAATCAACATGGCATCGTACTCCCCATAGCAGCCATCTAACAGTCAATGCTTTGAGTGTGCCATTCGGGAAAGTTACCAATTGCGCATGACAACCCTGTAAGAGTGCACAGATACTCATGGTGGGGGGGAGGGCAAGAGGCCCAGATATATATATATATATATATATATATATATATATATATATATATATATATAGAGAGAGAGAGAGAGAGAGAGAGAGAGAGAGAGAGAGAGAACGAGAGAGAGAGAGAGAGAGAGAGAGAACGAGAGAGAGAGAGAGAGAGAGAGAGAGAGAGGATGAGAGAGGACAAGAGAGTGAAAGAGGATTAACAAGAGGAAGGAGGAGGAAGAAGAATATCAGCAGCAGCAGCAGCTGGGGCAACACATCCTGAAATGTATATACTCTGGGGAACATTAGTTTCCACAGAATTTTAATAAATTTTACTTGAGAAAACATTTTAATGTCAAATAAATTTTGGAAATGCTGGGTTGCTGAAAGAGTAGAGGGTAAAAGAAAATGTATCTACTTTCTATAGCCAACTTACCTTGCTCTTGAGCCTCTATTCCTAACAATAGGGAAAAATTAGCTTGCTAATTAAAAGTCCTTCCATCTAATCAATTGTAAAAAGTCTCTTTTGAGTAAATATTTACTCAAACTTCAATCTCCCAGTCAGAGAGTTCTCCCGCTCAAAGGGATCACCATCTCATATCCCAAGGTGGCCTACAGGCACAGGCAGGTACACAAAACCTCACAACTGAGGAAGGATGAGGAGGCATGTGGCCCCATGTGATGTCCTCTGGGTGTCCTCTGTGGCCTTTGCGGACATGGACCAAGCTGTCACTTACAAAATCAACTGGAGAGATTTTTGGAAATGCAGAGTCCCGGGTTCTTTTGATTCAGAGAGAAGGGAGTGAAACTAAGACCCTGTGTTTAACAACTCACCCCAAGGGTTCTAATGTAGCCAGGCCAAAGCCTGGCATTTGGGACACACTAGGATAGCTTTGAACTTCCTACTATATAGTAAAAGGGGAAAGACTCATGACCTATTGTCTCCCATTGAGCTATATATCATCTTTATTCAGTATGAGGCATATTGGGGCAGAGGATATAAGGCATCCACAGTGAATCTTGGCACAGGTGGCAAATATACTGATATTGCCATTAAAATACAGTCATCAGAATTTTTAAAGCAGAACTAAAGAGACAGAAAGAGAAAAAGGTCCTCTGTCACTAATTCCAGTTATTTCAATACCATTAAGACGCAGGAGGTTCCGAGAAAAGCCACACAAAATCCCTGAGGGGAACAATCTTTGTGAAGAAAGACAAAAAGAATTATATATGATTTATTTTTCCTAAAATTTACATCTGAAACTGAAAATTATACCTCATTTTTTAAATGTTGGGAAAAGAAATTACTTATTATTTTTCTGTAATTGTGTATCTTAAACATTAGATGTAATATTTGCTGTTTCTCCAGTACTTTTTTTTTTCCAGGACTTTATTGGGGAACAGTGTGTACTTCCAGGACTTTTTTCCAAGTCAAGTTGTTGTCCTTTCAATCTTAGTTGTGGAGGGTGCTGTTCAGCTTCAAGTTGTTGTCCCTTTCAGTCATAGTTGTGGAGGGCACAGCTCAGCTCCAGGCCCAGTTGCCATTGCTAGTTGCAGGGAGCACAGCCCACCATCCCTTGTGGGACTCGAGGAATTGAACTGGCAACCTTGTGGTTGAGAGCCATGCTCCAACCAACTGAGCCATCCAGGAGGCAGCTCAGCTCAGCTCAAGGTGCCGTGTTCAATCTTAGTTGCAGGGAGCAGAGCCCAACATTCCTTGCGGGACTTGAGGAGTTGAACCAGCAACCTTGTGGTTGAGAGCCCACTGGCCCATGTGGGAATCGAACCCACAGCCTTCGGACTTAAGAGCACGGAGCTCCAACTGCCTGAGCCACCCGGCCAGCCCCTCTCCAGTACTTTTTATAAAAGAAGATTATAACACCACTTTGAAGCATTTTTAAATTGAAATTGTATTGTCATGAATAAATAGGATGGATTTATACCACTTAAACTTGATATCAACAAATTCTTCCACCCAAATCAGCTTTATATTTCAAATCCGATAGAGTGAAATTCAACCTTTTAAAATCTAATCCAAAGTATTACGTCAATTTATTTTTTCAAGGAGTACCTACCTTTACCTGATGTAGCAGTCAGAGCATACTAGGTTGGACTGCTGTTACAAACAACTCCAGGATTTCAGCAGCTTGACCCACCAAAGGTGCATTTCCTGCCCATATGCGTAACATGAGTGAACTGGGCATTTTTGCTGATCCCAGTCTTTAGGGGGCCAGGTTGACAAGGTTCATCTCACATGTGCTTCCAAGTTCTCCCCAGCAGAGGGAAGGAAACATGGCAACTATGATCCTTTTTTGTTCACGTTTCATTGGTCAAAACAAATCAATGATCACTCCTAATTTCAAAGGGAGTGGGAATTGTCATCCAACTACTGCCTTCTAGGGAGAGAACTAGAATATTTGTCACCAGTCCTACTGACCATCACATCTGCTTTTGCTTTTTATCTTCTTTGGACCTTGGCACCACATAACGATCTACACTATATATCTTCCCATATAGAACTCATATTATCAATCCAACAAACTTAAACTATTAATTCAATAACAACAAAAAATTTCATTCTTTTAAAACCATTATATTAGAGCAAGATCTTTTTTTCTTAAAACCAACATCCTCAGTACATCTCATTTTGGCAGAGCCAGGATACTGTATGTAAATCTAAAGAAGAGTGAACTTGGTAGTCCCACTGTGGCAGAGATAACTAGCTATTCACCAAAGCCTGATGACCCTCCCTACCACCACCATAGAGCAGAATTGTTGCTAAGTTGCAACTGGAGCTATTTCTCAGATCCTTGCAATAGGTGTGGTTGTATGCTAAGTTCTGGCCAATGTAATGTAGATGGAAGTGCTATTCATCACTTTCAGGCCCAGCCCATAAAAATCTCTCCTCACTCACATCTTCTGCTGGTTGTTAATGCCTGAGGCAACCTAGAAAGCCACATGTTGAAGATGACAGAGCCTCTGTCAGCCTGGTCTCCAAATGACTATATGACCCAGACCTTCCACTAATCGTCTACCTTTCTGATGATACATATAAACTTTTTATTAAAAATAGCTTTTTTTAAAGTTTATAAAAATAAACTTTTATTAGGATAAATAAGCTTTCATAGTGATGGGTTAGTATAATAAATTGACAAAACACTCCAAAAGTGCAAATTTTTAAAAACATTTTGGTTGGCCTTGACAATGGCAAACACAACTAACGTAATTCCTTAGCTATGTACTAATCTCTCTCCATTCTCTTATGTGCATTCTGTAGACAACTGCACTGCCTGATTGGAAGAGAATTTCCCAGCAAGTGAAGGAAGAACTGCATTATTGCAGAAGAGTTTGGAGAAGGCAACAGGGAGGACTGTCAGCTTCCAGTTTTGTAAAACCCTTTCCTTATCACTAACCACTTAATGTAGGGACAAGGTATAATTACAACATCAATGACTGCCTCAGTCTGACAGGCCATATTCTAAGTGTCTCATGATAGAAATAATTCATAACACATGAAATTAGATATGTGATAGTACTTAAATTTTATCATGTTCATCAAAACCCTATCCTCTGTAATATGTTGTGGCAAACATAATGCTATGGCTTTGCCAAACCTTTCTTTTCCCCTATGGGCACACAGGATGGCTGTATTTTCCAGCCACCTTTGGCATTTGATGGGTCATATGACAGAGTTCTGGCCAATGGAATGTGGGCACAAGAGATGTGAGCCATTCTCACATCTCTAAGATGTGAGACTCAATGGAGAACTCAAGGCCCAAGGAGAGAGCAAAAACACTAGTGGAAAGGAGCTGGGTCCTGAAGGAATGCTTAGAACAGTGCCACCCTACCCAACTGGCTTGGGACTATAATGTGAGAAAGATATAAACCACTGAGATTTCATTATAGTGATGAACAGTTAGCATGCTCTAATGAATACATTAGGACAGTTGTATTTGCCTCAGAGAATTATATGAAAGGTTAAAACTGAAGAGGACGATATGTAAAGTATACCTTAATAAGACTGTTAAATTAAAAAAGAAAGTCCAGCCCTAAAGCTGTACTCTAACCCCACCTCTAATTCCACCCCACCATGTTCAATCTGGCTCCTCCTAATTGTTTAACAACTGCTACAGGAGACAATATACAACCTGGCTCTTCCTAATTGTTTAATAACTGCCACAGGGGACGATTTATACAGATTTTAAGAAAGGAAAACTGTATTAAAAATGTAATACTCATATAAACCAAAAAGAACAAGACAAACAAATGAGAAACAAAAACTCATAGACACAGACAATAATTTAGTGGTTACCAGAGGGTAAGGGGGTGGGGGGTGGGTGATGAGGGTAAAGAGGATCAAATATATGGTGATGGAAGGAGAACTGACTCTGGATGGTGAACACACAATGGGATTTATAGACGATGTAATACAGAATTGTACACCTGAAATCTATGTAAATTTACTAACAATTGTCACCCCAATAAATTTAATTTAAAAAAATGTAATACTCAATATATACTAATAACAAAAGATGAATACAAGTCATATTTGACTTCTGCAATTACAAGAGGTGCTCAAAGTGGTTACCATCAGCATCCAGACACTTCTGATTAAGAGAAACTACTGCTTGGGCAACATTGATCTAAGTGTCCACTTGTATACATTTTTTTGACAACCCTGGTATAAAGTATATCTCAATAAAGCTGTTAAATTAAAAAAGAAAGTCCAGCCCTAAAGATGTACTCTAACCCCACCCCACCCTGTTCAATCTGGTTCTTCTTAATTGTTTAACAACTGCCATGGAATGCTTCTGGAGATGGCAAAGGAAGGGGTATGCTCCAGGGGAATTTGCCTTTGTTGAGACACACTCATCAGGGCTTTCCCCCCATCTGCAACTAATTCTCAACTAATTCTCAGGTGCAGGGAATAATAGGCATGAAATTCCAATTCCCGGGGATGTAATGTACAGCATAGGGAAAAGTCAATATTATTATAATAACTTTGTATGGTGACAAATGATTACTAGATTTATTGTGGTGATCATATTGTAAGAAATATAAATGTCAAATCACTATGTTGTACACCTGAAACATAATATAATATTGTGTGTCAACTATACTTTAATTTAAAAAAAAAACAGACCCGCAAAATGGGTATTGCAGAAAATGTGGACCCGGCTTTGGAGGAGAAAAGGGTTCCTCTGAGGTACAGAGAAAGGTGGGTACAGTGGTGGCCACATGTAGCTGGTCCTGACCTTGCTCAGTACCCTCCATCCCCCTCTGCTCCTCAGGGAACCAGCGGGCTGATCCCGCAGGGAGGCGGGCAAGGAGGCCTGGCTCCTCCACCAGTGAGGTTCCCTCAGGCTATAACAAAAGGCCATGCTGGGCTGTGGCCTTCCTGCATCCAACGCCAGGGAAGAGCCTGGTTCAGGGCCAGCACCCCCGCTCCTCTTCCTACCTCCAGCCCACACTTCTGCTCCCTTTTTCTGAACTTGGAGAGGTAGGTCCTCTTGGCTTCTATCCAGCAGGACCTGCCAGACTATAAGCTGAGAACTCAGGGCTTTGGAAGGAACAATGTTCCATATAAAGACCTAAGAGGCAGTTTCTGTTCACCCCCAGGGCCTCAGGACCATGGCCCTGAGAGCAGGCTCCATTCAAGATTCTAAGGCTCCCTGCCTCCTAAGACCCCCTGCTATGCCCTTGAACAGGAAAAATCCCATGAATGAAGGAACCATCTTTGATTTGGAAACTCCCTATTACAAACAGCTTTGTCTGTGTCAGGATCATGCTATGTAAGATGTAGATAGAGACAGGTAGATGATTAAATAGGCATGTAGATAGACACATAAAAAAAGTTGACAGTCTATAGCTCATTCTAAAGGCACAGTCTCAGGGAAGGGTCTGAGTATCCATTATATGGGAGGAGTTCTTCATCCCAAGGAAGTGGTACAGACAGTTTGGTCTCATATTTCAGTCGATATTAATAAGAAACAACAAAGAAAACTAATAAATTGTGTCAGGCAGAGGGACTACAAAAAGGTTATTTCTAAAGCATTAATGGTTCCTTGTAATATTAACCAAACTGGGTTCCTTCTCAAGGTCCACACCCGACACCATTTTATTTCCAAGTTTCCTGTTCTGAGGTTTCAGGAGGAGGCAGATTGCAGGACTTGGGGTTAGGTGGTTAGATGGGAGGGAGGGGATGCCTAGGTTTGCGTTGATCTGGTTCTTCAGAACTGTCACCCAATATTCCTGCTGCTTACTATAAATCCAAAGGACTCCACTGATTTTTTTTTTTTAAAGCAGATACTCTATACCAACTCTCCATTCTACAAATACTTATTGAAGCCCTTGTTCTGTCTGTGCCAAGCATGGTGGTAGCCTTGGGGAATTCAGGGATGAACAGAGCAGTGACTGTCCCTAAGCACTTACAGTCTGGTGGAGAAGGCAGCCTAGTAAACTGCTGTCCTTCCCTGGGAGAAGCACTATGGTCCCACTTACCAGCTGTGGGACCTGGGGCAAGCCACCTAACTTCACTGTGCCTCATCTTCACCACCTGTACATGGGTATAACAGTAGTGCCCCTCTCCTTGGGACGTGTGGAGATTAAATGAATTAATGTATCAAAGTGCTTAGAACAATGTAAGACACCCAGGAGGTGCTATGGGAGAGTTTGTTCTTGGTCGTGGAGACACCCTGGTAGTGTGGTGGGGGTGACTCATGGAGAAAAGCCTCCCCAACCCCGTGCTTTCCTAAGCCACAAAGCCCTCCCAGTGGAAGTCACACAAACTGGGGAGAAGAGGAGTTGGTCAAATGGCTGAGGGGGAGAAAGGAATGGGGGAGAGGAGAGAAAAGAACAAGGGGAAGGGATGGAGCAGAGGAAGCAGCATTGGGCCACACAGAGGTTTGACAGCAGAAAACACTTTGATTCAAATATGGAGGCGATTTGGAAGAGGAGGCAGAGGGTTAAGGATAGACCATAGATATAGACCATAAAGGGTCTGCTGTATCATGCTAGGGGATTTAGATGTTTAAAAATGAATTGACAGAATTTTTTTCCCAGAAATCTGTGAAGTGCTTTGTAAGCAAAGTTTAGCTAAACAAGGAAATTGAGAAAAGTGACCTCAGCGGCCAGTTTCTGATTAGAATATGCAGAATGTGTGGAATGGCCCATAGGCCTGGATCTGGCTGTAGACCCCTGAGGTGTATTGACTGTGACTTCTTTCCTATAGTTTCTTTTCTCTGAACCTGGAGTGGCTCCCCTCTACCGACTTGGCCTAATAGTCTACCTCCCTAACAACATTCAAGGCTGTGACAAACTCTTCTCCCTGGTACCCCTTTGTCCTTACTGTCAGAGCCTTGACATTTTGTTCTGGTGCCCACCCTTGTCTGCCACCCAGGAACTCAGTGGGGGAATCCAGATTAACTCACACCACTCATGAAATTCTATCACTTATGCTAGTCGTTGGCTGAGGGCTGGGCACTTGCCACCATTCTGGTCAGAGACATGAGGGATCCCAGAAACTTCTGAGAAAGTTTTCCTTTCCGTCTGGAAAAGAAACACACTGGCTGATATGCGTCTTCCTCCTCTGTGTGTTGTGTTGTGTTATATGTGACACCTGGCATCGCATGTCCTCTAGAGTATCCAGCACAATGACTTGCATAGTATAGTTGGGTAAGTTTATATTCCATTGAAAATTGCAGATTTATGACAACTTCCTGTGAGACAAGTAGGATGGTTGTTATCCCTTTGGTAGATTAAGGAGCTGAGAGAGATGAATGAGCATATATTAGGCCTGGAGATGAGCAGGGCTAAACCCAGCTCTCATGATTGCCAGTGCTTTTACAACACCAAGATGCTTCTCTTACATCATACCAGACATAGACCAGAAAGAGTCAGAAATATTGGCATTCACGCCCAGACAACAAAGCAAGGCATGAGGTCAAGTAAATTGTTAGAGTAGATTAAAATGCCTCTTTGCATTTTTGTTCATATTGTATAAGCTATCTGAGACTGAACTA
Organism: Rhinolophus hipposideros; assembly: GCF_964194185.1. Lineage (NCBI taxonomy): Eukaryota > Metazoa > Chordata > Mammalia > Chiroptera > Rhinolophidae > Rhinolophus > Rhinolophus hipposideros. Next base: position 50,044,484 of record NC_138064.1, read on the forward strand.
AAAAATAAAAAATATATGAAAAGATGGATTCAGCTTTTCAAGCTGAGAGATACACCCGTCTGGGTCAGGTAACTACTCCACCCAGGAACAATAACCAATAACACAGCTTCCCAACCAGTGTGGCCCATAGGGGTTCAGGCCCTTAGGGAAGCAGGCATTGCCTCAGGCTTCAAGGAGACTTTTCACTTTAGCCCGATATCAGAGTTGGTGCGGACGCTATAACACAGTACCACAGACTGAATGGCTAATCAACAACAGAAACTTATTTCTCATAGTTCGGAAGCCTGGAAGTCCGAGCTCAGGACACCAGCACGGTCATGTTCCAGTGAGGGCCCTCTTTCAGGTTGCAGACTACTCTCTTTGTACCCTTATGTGGCACAGTGAGCAAGGGAGCGCTCTGGGGTCCCTTTTATGAAGGCACAAATTCTACTCATAAGGGTTTCACCCTCCTGACCTAGTAGGCCTGCCTACTAATGTCACTCCAAAGGCCCGCCTACTAATGTCACTACATTGGGAGTTAGGATTTCAATATATGAATTTTGGGGGAACCCAAGCTGTCCATTGCACCCAGTGTGCCATGCAAATGTTATTACTATTTGCATGTACTAAGACATGAAATAAGTTTGGGAAGCACATGCCTCTGTCTCCATGTCATTCCCATATCTCCCACTGTTGTCTTTCACAAACTCTCCATTTCAGCAAACTGATCCATTCACGGTTTTGTTTGTTCACATTTTGGCTTGAAGACCTTTCCTGTGATTCCTCTTGCCTTAAATCCTAAGCCTCTCCCTGCATATTTGAAGCTTTTTATATCCCACCCAAAGTGACCTCCTCCAGTAAAGTGTTATAGTACGAGTATATAATGAATGTTATCTAATACATTTCAACTACTTGGCCTATATACTTCCTATCATGTTGCACATCTTACTTTTTCATCTGTGTACCTTGTCTCTCTAAGACCACAAATAATCTCTTTGAAGGCCATCACAAAGAGTCTTTCTCACAGTAAATAATTCATTCTTAATCTGTTTATTGACCATTGACACATCTTTCTGTGTTCTTATTTTCTAACCTGTTCTATCTTCTCGTTCCTGTGATGGTTGGATATGATGTAGAAAGTCCAACTATTCGACAGTATTTTTTCCAACTAAAATGTAATGTATGAATACTACATGCAAAGCACGGTGCTAGATGCATGGAGATTCACAAAAGATTAAAAAAGAAGACAACAGAGAAACGTATTGACAAAAACAGCGTAATGATGAAGTCTAGGGGTCTTCTGACCTAAAAATCTGGAGACAAAAGAGGCCCCAACTAGTAAAGTTTCCTCTACATAGAGGAAGTATCTTCACAGAGGAAGGAGACACTGGCCACTACTTCTTCCTTGGAATATTTACTACATAGATTCAAATTTTAGTGGCTATATTAGGATTTGGGGAAGAGGAGGGTACTTCTATTCTGAAACCACCAATAAAGCCTGACATATTTGCAAGTTTAGTCATAGAACAGACAACCTTTGCATAATTCGACTTAGCTGTAGTTCGAAATAATGTATGTGTGTGCACACGCGGCGTCAGGTTGGAACTTGGTCTCCTAGGTGTAACTGAACCAGGGCAGAGAAAGAATCTGTTGAGGGAAGAAACCTACTGAATGGTCTGGAAAACAGAGCTGGCCAAGCTCACGTTCCCTCTGTGGTCAGCCCTACCAACACAAACCCCCACCCAGCCCACTCACCCCCCCACAAGCCGTCCCACACACTGGGAGAAGCACAGCTTAGCAAGCTCCTGCAGTCTGACTCCTTAGTCCCTCCCTCAGAACCAACCAAGAGGTCCAGCTTGGAGGTTTCTAAAGCTGCCAGCCTCCTAGGGAGTAGTCCTACATAAAAATATATGTTGGGGTGCTGATAAGCCTCCTTTAAGTATTTGGGATAAACCCTTTGAATTTAATGGTTTAACTACTGATGCCAGCTAGAAAGCTAAGACCCAAGAGGCCTACGTGAAAGGAGACAGATCAGAGAACTTTAAATTATATACCACCAAGAAAACTGTGAGGCCAATGATATTCTACCTGTTGCCCTTGGGGCTCAGCTGTTGCCCATGAGAGCCCAGGTTGGAGGACGAACTCCAGTCTAGAAAACCCTGGAATGGAGGAGACGGGGCACTGGTTCAAGATCTGAGTGTGCCTAGGGGTTCTGGAAGGAATTGAGGTCACCTGGAAGATCCAGAGCTGCTCTCAAAATGATTTAGAATGCTTTTCTATGGTCTCCACTCCCAGGACAGCCAGGAGCCACATCCCGGTGACGGTCTATCCCCCCTGAAACAAAAAACCTCCTATTTTGTCTGTAATCATTGCCGACAGTAAACCTCCACCTCAACTCTCATTCTCTCTCTCTCTCTCTCTCTCTCTCTCTCTCTACACACACACACACACACACACACACACACACACACACACACACACACACACACAGTACTTTCAGTTTGAGCCAGTGATACTTTGGACCCTGAATGCTATGAAAAAACAAGGAACTATCTCACCAAGCTAAGGAAGTAAGCTCCCAGGCCTTGTCTTTACAAATGTTCAGCTTGGTAACTCAGGCCCCTGGATCACTAGGTTTCTCTTCCCCATCCCTCAGTTACAGCATATAAACAAGCCATCATTTGAATTACTGTGAGGGAAAATTAACTGAATGGGCTTTGCAGGACTAATGTGTTTAATTTGGCTTCCTATCAGGCTGTTTCTCTCATATTATGACTTTTAAGCCTTTTCTTCTGTTTAAAACTACCTAGAAAATAGTTCATGCGTTTATGTCTCATGAATTTGTAGTTTTCTTTGGATCTATGTAATGTTAATTCATTTCAGTCTCTCACAATTATTTTTAAAAACCAGTTTAAAGAGTTTAAAACATATATGGTAAACATTGCTCACTTTCATGCCTCACTCTCTGTGCTATTAACAGGAAATGCATTTCTGACACTTTTCAAATGAGCAATCACACATATATAATCGACTTGGTTAAAACTTCCTTCCTGGTAAGTGCAACACTTCCTCTGCATCTGGATACGAAGGGGGACCCAGAAAAGCGGAAGAGTTTAGAGGCACACTGGGTAGGTTTGAATTTGTTTTGTCTTCAAAAATTAAACAAATGATCCTTCAGTATCATCATCTCCACTGCTTTATCAGGTATATTTTGTCCTTTCTATTTTTGGCCCTTTGTTGGGTCTGACTTGGAAGAGTGACACTTCCTTCTTAGCTAGCATATTTTTTTATCTGGACCTGTTGTCTGGTCTTGAGCTGACACTGCCACTGAAGGTCTGTTTCATTGCCTAGTCCAAACTACATGTGTGGATGTCCACAAGGTTCCGGCAACAGCTTGGCAGGTGCATCAGTCTCTTTTTGTTTTTGTTTGGGAGGAAGAGGGAGGAGGGCACAGGAGCCTGTGTCAGCCAGGCTTTGCGTTCTTACCAGTGCATGCTTAGCCATCATTGTACTTAACGGTGTTTCTAACATCTCATAAGAGGAGAACGCTTCATTGCCTCAGCCATGACGGAAAGCAGTGAGTATTTAGTCCGCCTGTTTTCTTCTGCATCTTGTCTCTTATAAGATTCTTTGAGGTCACTGAGGCAGAGTTATTGCTGTGTATTCATTCGTATGTTGCCTAAATTCAGACCTGTTTTATTTCAAGATAGTGTCAATATTAATATATCTTACAGTTCTCTTCTCTGTTAGTTATTCTGTAATGTAGTGACACACCAAATAGTGAATGTTTTAAGCTGCAAGAGACAGTTGTATGGGACAGCTGGTTTCATATATTTACTAAGTAGAACTTTGTAATATTTTACAAGAAGGAATATTGTGTTTAAAAGTAATTTTAAGCCAGGATTTGAACAGAAGTTTGAATCTAATGAAACTTGTCTTTCTTATCTTTTAATCAAGCTTTTCTTTTTGGTATATAGCAAGTGCTCCACTATTTCTTAAGGAAATAAATAGTTATGAGTCTCACTAACATTAATCCCTTATGAAAGTAAATGATATTTTCTGAAACATTAATTTTTGTGTCAATAATTTATTATTTATAATGTAGTGATACTAAATATTAAAATAAAAATCTTATTTATATTTCAATTTTAATATTTTTAGCACTTTAATCATTATTTGACACGTTTCTTACTACAGTATGCCACATTTATACTTAAATGCTTTGTGCAGGATAGGTACTTATTAAATATTTGTGGAAAGAGTGGATAAGTTGTTGAGAAGAAACTTGTGAATTCTCGTTATAAAGATGAAAATATCAGAGCAAAAAAGAAGTTAAATAATTGATTGGGATCCAAACAGCAGGTCACTGGAACCCAGAAATCCTTCCTTTCATCTGTCTAACGCAGAGAAAGATGGGATGAAATGGGACAACGTTAAAATTACCGGAATGCTCCTGTTAGGAGAGTGCAGCCTTGGGTGACTCCCCCAAGACACTGCCCTTATATAGTAATGACAGCCAGAATGTTTACACATTTCATAATTCAAAATATTAAATATCTGCAAACGTTCTTGGTTGCAACTTTACCAATTCTGATATTTCTGAGTTTTATCAATGAAATGACTACCTTTCCTAAACTAGAAAGAAAAAAAATGAAAAGAAAAAAGAATGGCAGGAAGTGCACTAGGCCAGAGTTACCTGCACAAGACAGTTTGAAAATAGAGTATGTGAAGCGAGGTTGGGTAAGGTGTCTGGGTTCCAAGGAGAAGTGTGAGACTAAACAAAGAGGAAATAAGTCAAAGGCCTGTGTTCAAAGTGGGTGTTTTAGCATCTCACAGTGCGCCTTGCAAACTGGAACTGCATCCTTTAACTAGATTATTTTACTTGTCCATGCATTTCAGTATGCTTAAGAGCAATGACCACTTTGACTTTGAGCCATTACAATATGTCAGACACCGTGCTAGACGAGTGCTTTACATATCTCCTTTACAAAAATTAAATTTCCAAACATAACAAAAGTAGAGAGAATGATTACTGAACTCCATCTAACCATCACCCTTATGCACCTTACTTCGTTCTCACCGCCATCTTCTGAGTTAGTACTCCATTTGACAGATGGGAAACAGGCTCAGAGACCATTTTACTGTCTCAAGTCAGCATATACTAAGTGGCGGGGTCAGGATTCATGGGCCCCGACCCAAGCCCCTGAATCCTCATGCGCACGTCACCGTCATTACGGTGACGCCTTCTGCCATCTCACAGAAAAGTGCCTTCCCCGTGACAGAGCCCTGTGTTTCTCCGCTCCCAGGTCACGCCGGGCATGGAGCTGGAGAACGATGAGCAGCCCGTGGTTCTGAGAGAGGACAATCGCCGACGGCGCCGCAGGATGAAGCCGCGCGGCTCGGCGGCCAGCCTGTCCTCCATGGAGCTCGTCCCCATTGAGTTCGTGCTGCCCACCAGCCAGCGCACCAGCAAGACGCCGGAGACGGCGCTGCTGCACGTGGCCAGCCACGGCAACGTGGAGCAGATGAAGGCGCAGGTGTGGCTGCGCGCGCTGGAGACCAGCGTGGCGGCCGACTTCTACCACCGGCTCGGCCCGGACCACTTCCTGCTGCTGTACCAGAAGAAGGGGCAGTGGTACGAGATCTACGACAAGTACCAGGTGGTGCAGACCCTGGACTGCCTGCGCTACTGGGCGGTGCTGCGCCGGAGCCCCGGCCAGATCCACGTGGTGCCGCGGCACTCGCCCTCCGAGGACACGCTGGCCTTCCAGCGGCAGCTCACCGCCCTCATCGGCTACGACGTCACCGACGTCAGCAACGTGCACGACGACGAGCTCGAGTTCACACGCCGCCGCCTGGTCACCCCGCGCATGGCAGAGGTGGCGGGCCGCGACCCCAGGCTCTATGCCATGCACCCCTGGGTGACGTCCAAGCCCCTCCCGGAGTACTTGTTGAAGAAGATTACCAACAACTGCATCTTCATCATCATTCACCGCGGCACCACCAGCCAGACCATCAAGGTCTCGGCTGATGACACCCCAGGCACCATCCTCCAGAGCTTCTTCACCAAGATGGCCAAGAAGAAGTCTCTGATGGATATCCCCGAAAGCCAAAACGAACAGGACTTTGTGCTGCGCGTCTGTGGCCGGGATGAGTATCTGGTGGGCGAAACGCCCATCAAAAACTTCCAGTGGGTGAGGCATTGCCTCAAGAATGGGGAGGAGATTCACCTGGTGCTTGACACGCCTCCGGACCCAGCCCAGGACGAGGTAAGGAAAGAAGAGTGGCCACTGGTGGATGACTGTACAGGAGTCACAGGCTACCATGAGCAGCTGACCATCCACGGGAAGGACCATGAGAGCGTGTTCACCGTGTCCTTGTGGGACTGTGACCGGAAGTTCAGGGTCAAAATCAGAGGCATTGATATCCCTGTCCTGCCCCGGAACGCTGACCTCACGGTGTTTGTGGAGGCAAACATCCAGCACGGGCAGCAAGTCCTTTGCCAGAGGAGAACCAGCCCCAAGCCCTTCGCAGAGGAGGTGCTCTGGAATGTGTGGCTGGAGTTCAGCATCCAAATCAAAGACCTACCGAAAGGGGCGCTACTGAACCTCCAGATCTACTGTGGCAAAGCTCCCGCGCTATCTGGCAAGGCCTCCGCGGAGACTCCCAGTTCTGAGTCCAAAGGCAAAGCTCAGCTTCTCTATTACGTGAACCTGCTGCTGATAGACCACCGGTTCCTCCTGCGTCACGGGGAATATGTGCTGCACATGTGGCAGATATCCGGGAAAGGAGAAGACCAAGGGAGCTTCAATGCAGACAAGCTCACGTCTGCAACCAACCCCGACAAAGAGAACTCGATGTCCATCTCCATTCTTCTGGACAATTACTGTCACCCAATAGCCTTGCCTAAGCATCGGCCCACCTCTGACCCGGAAGGGGACCGGGTTCGAGCCGAAATGCCCAACCAGCTCCGGAAGCAACTGGAGGCAATCATAGCCACCGATCCACTTAACCCTCTCACAGCAGAAGACAAAGAATTGCTCTGGCATTTCAGATATGAAAGCCTTAAGCATCCAAAAGCATATCCTAAGCTATTTAGCTCAGTGAAATGGGGAAAGCAAGAAATTGTGGCCAAAACATACCAACTATTAGCCAAAAGGGAGGTCTGGGATCAAAGTGCTTTGGATGTTGGGCTAACCATGCAACTCCTGGACTGCAATTTTTCTGATGAAAATGTAAGAGCCATTGCAGTTCAGAAACTGGAGAGTTTGGAGGACGATGACGTTCTGCATTACCTGCTACAGCTGGTGCAGGTAGGGGATGCCTGTGTTATCAACAGAGCACTCTTCTCAGGAATTTATTTGCATGTGCACAGGCACCCCATTCAGTTGTCATCAAATGCCCTTTGTCCAGAACATCATGATTAGTCAAAGCAGATCTGATGAGGCCACCTCAAAAAGTAGTAAACTGTTCCATTTGCTTTTTTATGGTCCTTGAGGGTTTGCTGACAAGCATTTTGAAGATGTTAATATTTCCTCTTTTTAGGAGAACTGGTCCTGTGGGAATACTTAGCTCTCATTTACTCTACTAACGATAGATTCAACTTAAGGAATGCTCCCTGTGCCAAAGCGCCAAGTGATTTACATGCTTTGCGTGTATTATCCCATTTAACTGTCCCAATAACTACAATGGAGGTCAAGTTAATTTTATATAAAAGGAAACTGAGGCACAGAGAAGCTAAGTAATGTACTTTGAAAGACCGGAGTTCAAACCCAGGAGGTCTGACTCAAGGCCCTGCACTTTTTGCTGCCTCCCGATACCCTGCATTAATCCAGTATCAGGATTGTGTGTTGTAGAGAGAAAAGGTCTGACCGTGTTTATCACACTCCATGAAAAACAACTCAGATCTGGATGGGACCTTGAAAGCCTCTCTTTAGACAGGTTCAGTACTGTGTTTCTACTCCTATTCTCATGCCTTACCCTGCGGGCCAAGAGAGGCTAAGTCCTTTGCCTAAGGTTCTCTTAGGAAGTTAAAGAGGGGTCATTCTGCCAATCTCAAATTAGATGGTGCTGCTTGACAAGGAAGAGGAAGTTAAGGAATTAGAATAGAGATGCTGTTTTAAAGAGCAGACTGCTCATTAATTCAAGGAGTTCTGTTCTGGATGCTGGATATGGAGCAGTGATCAAAACAGGGCCTGTCTCTGCCCTGGTGTAACTTGTGGTACGTGGAGAAGACTAACATTAAATGATACACATACAAGCAGATATTTGGTGACAAATTGTGACGAATGCTTTGGGAAAAAACTACAGAGTATTATGAGAAAATAGGAGTCCTGGGACACTTAATTTAGATTGAAGAAGCTAGGGACAGTTCTGTGTAGGTGATATTTGACCTGAGATCATTACGATTAGCCAGGCTAAGTGTTAGATACTAAACTGTTTAATCATTATCTGTATTGATAGGAAGGCCCCAGAGTTTTCTGATGAGCATTTTGGATGCTCTCATCTGTAACTCTGAATTTTCACCTTCCCATTAGGCAGATACTTGAATCATGACCTTTGCCTTCATCTGTTAAATATATCCAATATTTTTCTCTGCCCCTGAGTGCAGATACTGGCATAACACTAATGAAAACTTTAGAATAATCCAAGTATCTTCAGCTTTCTAGCTCTCCATAACAAATAAAACAAATTTGCGTGAAATCTGTTCCAAATCTCAAGACCACCATGAATTATTTTACATTATCATTTTCAAAAGTAAACTTTGAAGAACTGGAAAATGAGTAGAGTTCTTGGAAGGGCTTCAATGAAAGAGGTCAGCAAGTAATATTAGCATTAAATCTGTGGTCGTAAATTTGAAAAAGAGTAGTCATTTGTAAAACTATTTGAGACATCTTCAGATGGCCAAATGACTCATTCCTGATTAAAATGGTCTCCTTGCTGAGATCTGCTTGTCTTTACAGAAGTGAAACACAAAGAAGGTCAAAAAGACTCACATTCAGGTTAGAATATTAAAACACTCTGAAGGAAGTACTGGTGGGGAAATAACCATATTCTCAGAATTGAGATCTTATTTGACCACACCTATGGAAAGTATGGGGATAATTGAAATACTATCAGGACATTGTTGATCATTTCCAAACTGGAAAACCAGAGTAAGAATTGTAAATCACACTAAAAGCCCCCAGACCCTAAAACAAAGTAGGTTGGGAATTTCTTCTGTTCCTTCTGAAAAACTAATAGACCATGTCTATTTATAAAGAAAATACTCTGAGATATTTGAGCCTCTCTCTATATTTATATATGACATCTGCCCTATAATCTTTATATATGTATCTATAATAATCAAACAATATTTGTTAGTCTGACTGCTTTTAAAATTATGGACTGTTGCAGACACAGAAAAGTACAGAGAATGATATACCAAATATCACGCACCCACCAGGATTTAATTGTTTTTCACATTTTATTGGTTCTTTTTCTACAGCCATAGAGCTGTCATCTAAGTCGATATCTCTATATTAACCAAGTGATATGAAAACTAAACACTACAAAACCTGAGGAAGCATATGAAATGAGAGATTTTCAGACAAAAAACTCTGTATAGACCGCAGCGTGACAGGCAGTAGTAATTGCTCTGTATCGACTGACTGATCCAGGCCTGCTGTTTACTTTCAGTAAAGAACCCACGAGGCAGCCCAGTGACTTGCCAGTGAGATGCCAGACAGACATCTTAAGAGAAGCAATAGGATTTTTAGGATCTTCACATCTAACAAATATTATTCTCCTTGCATGTACTCTGTCTGCACTGTCGGTGTTCTTGCCAACAGCCTCCCTTACCGTCGACTTCTATAAATGTGTTATAGCCGCCTCCATCTTTCCCTTCTATCCTTCCAGTAAATCAAGTGAGCCTTTAATGGGAGCAAAAGCCCTCCCTCCCGTCTTTGCTTTTGAAGTTATTAAAAGCACATGACTGTGAGTCAAGTGTTCTGGCTTCTACTCTCGGTCCTTAAGCAAGTGGTTCACTTCTACTCTCGGTCCTTAAGCAAGTGGTCCAAAGTGTCCTTGAAAAGAAAGGATTGAAGTTAAGTGACAGGGAAGATCCTTAACACCCTCACCATAAAAACACTGAGACAGAGCACCAGTTTTTCTCCATTTGCTTTTCCCTTATTAACCAACACAGACTGCTGTCCTACAAATGTGTTCTTCCTTTAGGCTGTGAAATTTGAACCTTACCATGACAGTGCCCTGGCCAGATTTCTGCTGAAGCGCGGTTTAAGAGTAAGTATTTCCAGTTTGATAATAGCATGACATTTTAAAAGTTGTTGAGAATTAGCTGATAGATCTCGAGCCTCAGTCATAATAATTTCAACCTTCTCGTTCTCACCCTCAGAACAAAAGAATCGGTCACTTCTTGTTTTGGTTCTTGAGAAGTGAGATAGCCCAGTCCAGACACTACCAGCAGAGGTTTGCTGTGATCCTGGAAGCCTACCTGAGGGGCTGTGGCACAGCCATGCTGCACGACTTTACCCAACAAGTCCGAGTAATTGAGATGTTACAAAAAGTCACCATTGATATTAAATCACTCTCTGCTGAAAAGTATGATGTCAGTTCCCAAGGTATTGTAGCTGTATTTCCTTGGTTCTCCTTCCAAATGCTTTCATCTTCAAATGCCATTGTCCCTGCGATTCTCTTTCCTTCTGGAACGCAATTTGTACCCTCCTAAAGGCAGCGAAGAGCAAATTATTTAATTGTCTGTCTTCATGGAGCAAGCAAATTAAAGCCCTTTCTTCACAAATTAATATATATATTTTTAATTATATATGTTTAATGATGAGCTTATGATAGATATTAAACTCTGAAAAATTTATAAAGCATTATGCAGACGTAAGATGTATTTTTTAGAAATAATTGTGTACACACAAAAAGATTAGTTTTCAAACATATACATTTTCTCCCTATTTTTCAATATATACATATACTTTTCAAATTTCAGTCTTTTAAAGTAATGAATTATTAAAGCTATTTAAAATCTTTGAGATATATATATCTCCATATGTATTATGTATGAATATATATACATATATATCTCAGAGTGCTTCATATAAAAAATATATATCACCTCCTCTTAAAGCCATTTCCAATGTTACCTTCAATCCCTAAGAAATCCTGTCCCTGCCCTAGGAAAATTAGTCACTCTTTCTCTGTATTTCCATAGGTTTTGGTTGATGCTGCATTAAATTATAGTCATCTTTCCGGTCTGGTAAACTATATGAGTCTTGAATCTAGGGAGTATCTCTTATTCATGTTTGTATACCTAGACCCAGCACTATGGCCCATAAGACACACTCACTAAGATACACAGCCAGTATTTTAAACTTCTGAATATTTCAAATTTCCACTTTTTCCCTTTGATTCTTTTCCAATACACCAATAATGCTCTTTCCAAAAAATAATGGTAATAATAATCTTACTCATTTTTATTCTTATTCTACATAAGAAAGGGGAACATTTGTACTGGCCTCCAGTCTATCTGTTATCCAGGGAGTATTTTTTTTTAATTAAATTTATCGGGGTGACAATGGTTAGTAAAATGACATAGGTTTCAGGTGTACAATTCTATAATACATCATCTGTATATCACAGTGTGTGCTCACCACCCAGAGTCAGTTCCAGGGAGTAATTTTTAATTTATGTATTTGCCTTTAGAATTTTGAGGTTGTCACATCCTCTCCACACAGCCTAACTTCCTCTTTTGAAAAGAATTTACAGGACCCTAACCAAAATCCATTTAATATGGTCTGTTCCTCAAATCACATGGCAGTTTGAAATTTCACATATTGGAAAGAAATTCAGTTCCTTAGCATTATCGATTCCTTAGCATTACCCTTAAAATATCCTTCTCTGTCTGATTGTCTCGGTATCGCATATCTATTCCCCATTTCTGTCTCCTGTTATAGTACGCATGAATAAGGTTGTTTTGCTGACAATAGGCCTCGCTTATCTTGCCACCTCAGATGGTTAGGTCCTCAAAGACAGAAGCATACCTTTCTCCTATTCCACACAAGCCCAAATGTATAGAAGTTGGTGAACAGAGGTGGCCTCAGGAAATGTTCTAGGTAATATTGGTAACTTCTTGAACTCACATAATTCTTATGTGCTTTTGACAATTACAGTTGTTTTACAACTTAAGCAAAAGCTTGAAAACCTACAGAATTCGAACCTGCCCAAGAGCTTTAGAGTTCCATATGACCCTGGACTGAAAGCAGGAGCGCTAGTGGTAGGTATCACGTTGCTGTCTCCCCGTGGTCTTTATGTCTTTAAGATACCTGTCAAACCCTTCTCTAAACACCCGCTGCTAGAAATCTCAACACCAGGCAGTCTCTCACCCATTTTATTTTAAATCAGGTTTCATGAGGAACGTGTCCACATAATAAAATTTGTCCATTTTAAGTATACAGTTCAATGAGTTTTGACAAATGTATACAACAATATAACTATCACTACAATCAAGATATACAACATTTCCATAGAAGTGTTATAGAAAAAGTTCTTCCATATCCCTTTATAGTTAGTACTTTCCTCCTTCCATGTCCCATTCCGACAACAGATCTGCTTTCTATCACGTAATTTTACCTTTTTTTAGAATTTCATGAAGTGGAGTCAAACAGTATGTAGTTTTTGTATCTGGATTCATTTACTTAGCATAATGCTTTTAAGATCCATCCATATTGCTGTATGTATCAATCTATTCCTTTTGATGACCGAGTATGGCTGTGCCACAGTTTGTTTTTCATTCGCCTTTCTGAGTAAACTGTTTTCCCAAAGTGGCTGTACCTTTCTACATTCCCACCAGCAGTGTACGCAAGTTCCAGTTTTTCCATATCCTAGCCAACACTGTTATCATCAGTCTCTAATATTAGCCATTGAAATGGCTATGAAGTGGTATTTCATTGTTGTTTTTATTTGCATGTCTCTAATGATGTTGCACATCTTCTCCTGTGCCTGTTTTCCATCTTCTCTTGAGATGTTTCTGTTCTCATCTGTTGTTGTTTAATGTGTTTCCTTCTTATTTTTATTTATGAGTAATTTATATATTCTGAATACAAATCTTTTATCTATACAAATCCTTATCTTATTTTTCTCCCAGTCTGTGGCTTGCCTTTTCATTTTCTTAGTAGTGTATTTCAAAGAGCAGAAGGTTTTAATTTTGGTTAAGACCAATTTATTACTTTTTCTTTTATGACTCATGCATTTTGTGTCCTAAGAAATATTTGCTTAATCCAGTAATTTTCAACCCAGGTGACCACCCCCTCCCACATACACCCACACCCCCCCCAAGGGACATTTGGCAATATCTGGAGATATTTTTAATTCTTACAACTGGGAGAATGCTACTAGCATCTAGTGAGTCGAGGCCAAGCATGCTGCTAAATATCCTAAAATGCATGGGATACTTTGTTATATCCCACAACAAAAAATGATTCAGCCCAAAATGTCAACAGTGCCCAAGTTGAGAAATACTGCCTCATTCAGTGTAATAAATACTTTTCTTTGACATTTTATAGTTTTAACTCATATTTAAGTCTTTGATCCATTTTGAATTAGTTTTTGTGTATGGTGTGAGGTAAAGATCAGGTTTCATTTTTTTTTTCCTGAATATCCATTTTTTTAGCACCATTTGTTGAAAAGACTGTCCTTGTCCTATTTAAATATGTTGGCACTATTTCTGTCAAATATCAACTAACCATATATACCTATGTGGGTCTACGCATGTATTTAGATTCTCTATTCCATTCCATTGATCTAAATATCTATTCTTACATCAATACCACATGCTCTTGATTACATTTAAATAATAAACCATTTCATGTGTGTATAAGAATCTTACAGCAGTATGCTTCCATTAACCTGCCCCACCACTTATACTATTTTTGTTATGCTTTTAATTTCTGCATAGTATATTATAAACATAATATGTTGTTATTCTTTTTGCTTTAAACAGTTAAAAATACATTTAACAGATTTAATAGGTGAAACTTTTTTTATATTAACCCACCTATTTACCATTATTGATACTCCTCATTACTTTGTATGCCATGTTTCCATGTGGCATAATTTTCCTTCAGCATTTAATATTATTATAGTGCAGGTCTTCTGGCAAGAAATTCTGTCATATTTTGTTTGTCTGTAAAACTCTTTATTCCACCTCACTTTTGGAAGATGATTCCCCTGGATAGAAAGGTAAGTACCTCCCTTCACGTTTAATTTTATAGTGGTACCTCGTTTTTCGAACGTCTCCGCTGAAGAACATTTCGGTTTATGAACACCGTAAATTTTATGAATCTATAGTATCATTAGATAGTAAAATTCATGCTAAATTTTCAGTTTTAAGGGTTGATTTTCTAGGTCTGCAATGGATTAATCCATTTTGCATTACTTTCTATAGGGAAACCATGCCTCAGTTTTTGAACATTTCAGAACTTGAACGGTCTTCCAGAACGGATTATGTTCGAAAACCGAGGTACCACTGTATATCCAATTAGCAGTAAACTGGCCCTATAGCCAAAGTACACACTACCCACTGTCCTTACGCACTTAAGGGATTGACAGGAATAATAATATATTAGTACAGCTTCAAATTGTGTTTGGTTTTTAAAAAGACCACATCACATTTTGATCCATGGTGAATTCACTTTTGGCTAAAACTAAGATTTTTTTTTTTTTTTGAAGTGAGTGAATGCTAAGCCACATTTTCCCCAAATTTCCTTGAATTTATTTAGATATGTGGGTTCTTTTTGGAGAGTGCAGGTGTACCTGAGTGTTGGATTTCCATTTACTGCTCTTAAATTTCATCTTATATTTGGCCTATTGCTTCTGGTTTTACAATAATAGTGTTTCGATACTGTGGTAGCAGTAGAATTCTTTTTTCCAAATTAAATCTTAGAAGGAGGTCAACTTTAATACAAAGCTATATTAAAGAGACGGAGGAGTACCAGAGTCCTATGGGAGTGGAGCATGCAGAGGATAAGATCTGCCACACCTCTCAAGCACCTTTACAGACTCTTAGGGTTCCTTGGAACACACTTTGAGAACCACTGGTTTAAGCGTTCTCAATTGCTCTCACTAGCATTTTCAGGTTTTGTGAGAACATTTTCTGTATTTTTTACCCAAATCACTAAAAATCATTTTCCAACTAGGACTTCATCATGGTTGTTTATAGTGATACTTTGCAAGAGGATGTATGTCCCCACAATGTGTATTTATTGTGTATAGAAAACATTTGACTGTTTCCTTACAGGTTGAAAAGTGTAAAGTGATGGCCTCCAAGAAAAAGCCCCTGTGGCTTGAGTTTAAATGTGCTGACCCTACAGCTCTATCAAATGAAACAATTGGAATTATCTTTAAACATGGTGATGATCTGCGCCAAGACATGCTTATTTTACAGGTATGCTACTGTGAAGGAATTGTTTTTTAATTATCTGAAAAAGTACTTCTATATTAGAGCTAAAAAAATGCTTTCTAATTACCCTATTCCCATTCTCTTATCTTGTGTGCTGAACAGTGATCAAAGATGACATAATAGTTTTCACGGGGGACATATGGTCGTGGGCCATTAGCCACACAATCTAGTGAGCATCACAGTTCTGTCCATTCCTGAGAAGATGCCTGCCCAGCATTCCCAAACAGCCACATATACTTCGCTCACCTAGCCTTTGTTATGCACCCCATTCCTGGCATGGTAACATGGAATATAAACACATTTACCCCCTCGCATCTACCTGATTCCTATTCATACACATTGTTCCCCCTCCCCCAGGTGCTCTCTCCTTAGACAGGTCACCTTTGATACACACCCACATAAACTCAAGTGAATGATTTGATAGGAAGGAGGGAGAAGATGAATAGATGGGTGATTGGAGATATCACGCAGTTAGGTAATAAGAGTGAACAGATTACTAGACCAGGTGAATGGTGAAGGTATCAATGTTAATCAATTTTATATTTTCTAACATTTCTGGATGAACTTCAGCTTCATAAATCCATAAGTAATATTCTCTATATTCTAGTTGTTCAACATTGTAGAGGTAACATAATTTCTAATATTTAATATGACTTGTTTAAAATAGGCAAACCGCAATGGTTTAAATGTAGAGTACTTAAAAACTGGTTATGTTCTCAATTCCCTCTATGTTTCTGTTTTTACTTATTTCTAACACGAAAACAATAATACCCTTTGCTCTCTTTTCAAGAATGGTATGTGTATTGTCCTGGAAATAGTATTTTATAAAAAGAGAAAAATAAGTCCTTCAAACCTTTGAAAGTTTATTAAATTTCCAATAAATCTACAGGTTCTTTTGAATTTTTCGAAGATGGGCACTTCAAAAACACAAAACATAACTCTTTTCCTCTCATTTTGAGGGAAAGTTTGCACTTGACCTTTATGTACTTTGTTTTGTTGTTAAGGCACTTTGCTTGGCAGATATGGACAAGTTATTGAAGCTCTCTAGGCCTTAGTCTCTTCATCTGCAGAATGGAAATAATTATCACATCCATATTATAGGGTTAATGCAAATAATCAACATAATACAGCATTCAGGCATGGTAGAGGAGCGTAAATGGGGTCAAATATATGGTGCTGGAAGAACTGACTGTGGGTGGTAAACACACAATGTGATATACAGCGGGTGCCAAAAAAATGTATACACACAACTTGTATTCATCTTTTGTTATTGGTATATATTATTATAATTTTAATAGTTTTTTCCCTTCTTAAAATGTATGTATGTTTTTTGAGCATCTTCCATATAGATGTTCTACACTTGAAACCTATGCGATTTTACTAACCATCGTCACTGCAATAAATTTTAATTAAAAAAATGTTTTAAATAAATAAAATAGCATTCAGTAAATGTTAGCTGTCATCATCGTTACTGTTGTCTTGGGTGTAGCCCAAGAGTGCCTTATGGATAAAAACATATAGAAGTGTTAGAGTGGAACTGTTTTTTATTGTCATACAATATACATAACTAGAGTGGAACATTTGAATAAATTAATCATGGCTAAAGACCTCAAAAGAAATCCATTTATTTATTCCCCCCAGGTACATCTCAGGGACCAAAATTAACAGCCTCCCAAGGAAGGGAATCTTTAGCCTACCAGGGTGATAAATAAAAGTACAATTGTTAATTATGTATTTTATGTTTCCTTATATATTTTGTCTTACCAGCTAAGACAATTGTTTTTTTAAAGGAGAAGAAATATATACATTTATAATGGAAATATTTTTGTGTTTTGATGCCCAGATCCTACGAATCATGGAGTCTATTTGGGAGACTGAATCTTTGGATCTGTGCCTCTTGCCATATGGTTGCATTTCAACTGGTGACAAAATAGGTATGTGGTTACCTCAGGAGATGGATATACCACTCAGCTAGTTTTAAAGGATCATAATTCCTTCAGTGTAGGCATTTAGTAACTAAAACCTTAAAATCATAATCCATATAAAAAGGAAGAACGTGTTCCAAGGCTGGTGATGTGACTCTCAATTTAATATGGATATGTTGAAGATACATGAATGCATGATTCAAACCTTGAGACTATACATGGAAATGATGTTAGTAAGAACTTGTTCCCTCCTCTTTACTTTTCCACCTCTAAACTTGAACTTTTTTCATTGCACATTAAACTTTTCCCTCGCAAATAACATTTAAAAATAGAAAGATCTGTCACTTATTTTAATATCCCAGAATTCACATTATCATAGCTATTGCATATTCTCCTCTTAGGTGCTTTTACAAACATTTAACATTTTAATTTCAGTCAAACATATTTTTATTCAAGTTTCCGATTTGAGAAGTGTACAAAGCCATTTACATTTGACCCTGTAATTTAAAAAAGGAAAAGGCACAGGTTGCCAAGTAAGGAAGGATATACTCAGTACGTAAAAAAAGCTCTTCCTTATTACCTTTCGAAACCAACCCTTTTCCTTTTTTCATCAGGGATATTGAAAGCGTGTCCCACACAATTTCCATATCCTTCTCCTTTTGTTTCTCTTGCTCCTAAGAAAACCAACAGCATGAACATGAAAAATAGCTTTCTGCCCTCCACTCAGCAAAGACATAGCCATCCTTTCTCCTGGTCAGGCCCTAGTCCCCAGTCTGCATCAAACTGTGTGCCTCCCCCTGTAGGAATGATCGAGATCGTGAAAGATGCCACAACTATTGCCAAAATTCAGCAAAGCACAGTGGGCAACACGGGCGCATTTAAAGATGAAGTCCTGAATCACTGGCTCAGAGAAAAATGCCCTATTGAAGAAAAGGTGAGCTCCTGCGGCTTTTGGTGAAACCCCTTTACTCATGCGGCCCACCGTGGGGGCTTCACATATCTGTATAAAACAGAGGCAGGCACTCTGTTCAGAACTCCATGAAAATTTGCTTCTCTATTGATGATCAGGCATGCTTTGCATAAAATTCAGTTCTGTGGAATAATTTGTTAGCACTTTCTATAATGGTCTATTTTTGTTGTTCAGCCAAAAAGAAATTAGTTACGATATATAAATTGTTTCCTACCTGGGAAATACCACATATCCCATAAAGTAATTTCTAACTTACCACTGCACTCTGATCTGAATGGTAAATTATGGATGCTGAAATTGTCGGTTTCACCATTCCTCGGAAGTACATCTGCTGAATCATTCACAAGCTGTGTGGTAGGCTGTCTAGCTGTCATTTAAAGTTCTGCCGCACAGGATTAGCATTTCTTGTTTGCATGATTAGCAGCCTTTGGGGGAGGAAATGTAATTAGTAGCAATTATTAATCTGTTATATATGTGGATTCGTGACCCCATGTATCCTTTTAAGTGGTCACGAGCAAAACAAATGTTCACCAATCACGGAGAAATTTTCATGGCTTCTGGATAACTGTTGGCAAGTGATGTGTAAAGAGGAAGTGAACCCTTTGACTAAATTACTATTGCCCTTTAACTGTTGTTTCCTGCTTGTGCTTTTGTGATTCCTTGAATCTTCACCTAAAACCTACAGTAAGTAGAGCAATAAGAAGTTGACACTTCATAGAGAGAATGTTAATGAAATCAGGCACAACTCACTTGCTCTCTGAAAATGGTTCCCAGAATATTGTCTTTTTGGAAGTCATCTGTAATAGATTCATGCTGCAATTTGTAGTTAAAACACAACTAATATTCAGATGCATTTTAATTAGTTTCAGGCAGCAGTGGAGAGATTTGTGTATTCCTGTGCCGGCTACTGTGTGGCAACCTTTGTTCTTGGAATAGGAGACCGGCACAATGACAACATTATGATCACAGAGACAGGTAAGTTTATCTATTGTCATTTCTTTTTGATTGTGGTAAATATGGATAACATAAAATTTACCATTTTAATGAATTATAAGTGTATAGTTTAGTGGCATTAAGTGTGTTCACATTGCTTTGCAACCATCACCACCATCCATCTCCAGAACTTTGTCAGCTCCCCAACTGATACCCTGTACCCATGGAACACTAACTCCCCATACCTCCTCCCAGCATAGAGTAATTTTTAAATGGAGTCCAAGGTTGCAGTACATATCTAGAAGTCATTATTATTATTGTGTGTGTGTGTGTGTGTGTGTGTGTGTGTCTGTGTAGGGACACAGAAGTTGTGATCACCCTAGATCACCCAGGAGTGAATAATGGTAGAAGATGCAGGAAATGAGACTTAAAAAGGAAAAGTCAGAGTAGATGGAAAGCTACCATAGGGTCATACCTTAGAAGCTAGTAAAGGTGGGCGTGATCAACTGTATCAGATGTTGCAAAGAAGTAACCAAAAGAACTCGTAGATATCCTTAAATCTAAAATGCTGTCCCTTCCTTACCTACCTCACCTCACTGGTCACAGTGATTAGTGTTGGCTATCATGCCATGAGTTTTTCCCAAAAAAATTGGACCAATGTAAGAGTAGAGTTTGGAAAAAGTACCATATTGGAAAAAATCACTTATTCTCCATGAGAATCAAAAGAGACAATGCACTTGAGGATCATACATGTGATAAAGGGCTATACAAATGAGAAGAGATTATGGTAATTGTGGTGGTGATGGTGACAGTGGTAGAAATCGACCCAAAGGAGATTCAAAATGATTGATTTTTATCATGCTACTCAAAAGGAAAAGGTGAATGACCCTCCCCCAAACAGAGTGAAACATCAGTCAATCCTGAGTTACACAAAGGGCATGAGACTCTTGGGCATTATAATGACATATTAGCCAGAGAGTTTTGATTTATATTTCTATGAATAATTCTGAGATGAGAATTTTTTAATGGCATTTGGCTGTCATTTAAAGAACACCGGAAGGATAAAAATACATACTTGGTTCAAAGAGTGCTTTGTGGCTACTACTACACACACCTGCTAAGACGAAAAATAGCACAAGCTGATAAAACAGTGTAAAAATAGCTCTCTCGCCCAAGATAGCTCATTTTCAGCCAACTTAAAAAAATGTTTCAAGAAATAAACAAACAAGAGTATTGTTACGAGCACTTACGTCAGTGTAATGATGTCAGACATTTTCTTCTTTTAAGGAAATCTATTTCATATTGACTTTGGGCACATTCTTGGGAATTACAAAAGTTTCCTGGGCATTAATAAAGAGAGAGTGCCATTTGTGCTAACCCCAGACTTCCTGTTTGTGATGGGAACTTCTGGAAAGAAGATGAGCCTCCACTTCCAGAAATTTCAGGTAATTGGCCTCCCTTTTGATCACCTACTGTGAACAATAGCCAGATGGTACCTGCAGCTCACAGCTGCCCCCACCTCTCCTCCACTTTGAGGCTCTTCTCACCTCTGCCCACCCCGTCTGGCATGACCACCCCACCTCCTCCCCATCTCCTCCATTCCTTCCCCAAGTGCAAAATGAGGCTTCTCAGAAATCCTTCCACTAAAAACCAAACAGCAAGTAAAAGTCTTCCGCAATCTGTGGGCCTGGCAAATCTAGAACGTCAGGATGACACTGACACAGAAGAGGGAGCTTTAAGAAAGAGTGCCTGGCAAGCAGGTGTAGCCTCTGAGTATTTATCTATCTAAGACGTTGCCTAGAAGATCTAAGGTTTACATCTGTTTTCAGGACTCTTAAATAATTGTGAACTTCTCTTGATTTTTGCTACAGGTGTGTAGTTATCAAATTACTAAAATAGGAATTCTTGTTAGACCACTGTGGGCTTGTTTCATTTTTGCAAAAGAGAGTCCCTTGTCTCATTTGAACTCTTGTCAGCTTGACTACAGGTCCTTCAAAGAGCAGCGCCTTGTACTGCTGACCTGTAACGCTCCTCCATGCATCTGCCCAGCTCCCTGGGAGCTTCACATTCTATCTTTTTTTTCATCCCTTCCTGGTCTACATCCACTGTTGGCTATCAAGTATTTCAAATACCCAATGAGTAAAAATTTTCACACTTGCAAATTTAATAACTGTGAATGAAAGTAACTCTGAGAAGTTGTAATTACTACTGTGATATACGGTTTTATAGCTATACAAACACAAAGCACTTCAATAGAGGGAACGAGTGATTACTTTATAAGTCCCTTTGCCTTATAGCCCCCTCCTTTAGCATGGCTTGATTTGCACTCAGCATTTCAGGAACAAGACTTTTACCTGAGTCTCTTCTTGAGTCTGTGTTACCCTGAGGAGGCAATATGGTTTCTGAAGTTCAGTGGAACAGGAACTAGACTGTATTGTTTTGAAACCTTGTTTATTCTCCTGGCTGATTTTCGCTGTGGTGATTACAGGACACCCTCCCACAGTTCCAGGAATGTTGTCAGAGAAACTGAGATTTCTGTGGCCAGACGGTCTTAGCATTTTCAGTGTGTATTTTTCTGTGTAAACTGCACCGGGTCTCAGACTATTTCCAGGGATTTGACACATTTCAGTCCTGGTTTCCTTTAAAGTTAAAAATCATATGTTTTGACAACTTCCTGGAAGGGAACAATTGTTACACACACACACACACACACACACACACACACACACACACACCTGGAAGAATTTCACCATGTTACACACACATACACACACACACACACACACACACACACACACCTGGAAGAATTTCACCATTTAAAGGAGGGAAAATGATCAGTTCTCCTCTCCTAGAGGTGGGGCTTATCTGACTAGCTATGAACAAACAGCAGCAATACTGTCATTTAAGGAATCTGAGACACAAGGCATTTGGCTTCACTAATAGGTTCTCCTTGTTTCTGTGTGTATGTTCCCCTCCTTTGTGCTGGTGGTTTTCCCCAGACTGATGGCCCATCTGTCCTGCTGCTGACAGCATTCCCAAAGACCCAGAGTGCCATGTCACCCCTAAAATCTCAGGAATACTTTGCCTTTAGTGTTCTTTGTTGTTGTTTTAAGTTTCAGAACATTCTTTAGTGAAAAGATTTGGGGTGTGGGGAGGCCAAGCAGAGGTTACCTCCCCTCCAGCAGCTTCCACCCAAAGCAAGAAATCTTTGCAGGGAGACTTTGTACAAGCTGTCCTCTCAGTCTGGGAGTATTTCTCCTTCCTTTGTGACCAAAGCTGGTGTCTTAAGCCATTAAAACCTCTTTCACTAAAGTGACATCTGGGCAGTGTACACCACTAGAAACACACCTTTATAAATTTTATTATACTTATATAGAGAGACCTACATTTTGGAGTATTGCATACTATTTAAGTGCCTGTGCATATATGCGCTTTGAGCATTAAACAGATCCAGCATGGCATTGTGGTTGGAAGGAAGGATGGGCTCTGGAGCAGACAAACTTGAGTTTGAATCCTGGCCCTGCTACTTAATTGCTGTGTATGTGATACAAATTATTTATCCTTTCAGAACCTCAGTCTCCTCGTCTATAAAGTGGGAATACTAAGACCTACTTCATGTGTTTTTTTAGGGATCATTTAAATTAAATATGTAGAATGTTTAGCCCAGTGCCCAGACCATAGCAGAAACTCAATAGACAGTAGAGCCCTTTGTTAGATACATCACAATTGGTCTTCACACTTGGAAAACTTTTCAGTTGAGAAGTTCATTCTGAAATGACATCTCCAGCACAACATGTAACATGTAAAACATGGAAAAGTGACATTGTTCTGGTGAAAGAGCAAGTGGGATCCGAGTTCTACTTGCCCCCTTGTCTGCTCATCCTCTCTGCACTGTCCCCACCCTCACTCACAACAGGAAAAAAGCTAAACACTTATACATATATGTGTACAGTTATACATATGTGGAATTTCTAAAGTTTCTAGCTTGACAAAGATGAGTGGCAAGTTTTCTTCATCATTTAACTCAGACCTTATAACAAAACTTTTTTACATCCTACTAAGTCTTCAACAGGATTTTTCTGTTTCTTAGTTCTGTGTTCCCTTTTTGAGATGAACTCCTTCAAGCTCAGGGAACACATCTCTAAACTCTCTAAATAGCACCTCCGGATCTTGTAAAATAAAGCTGCCATTTTTAGGTAAGCAGGGAAATGTTGTATATATTTACATTTTGAATTAAAGGTGTTCTCATTTCCCGTGAATCGCTAGTTTTGAATTGATATGATTAATTAATGCATGCAGCACATTTGAATACCTGTTAGGAAGGGTGGAAAATGCTGACCCAGTTTTTGTTCAGGATGAGAGGAACGTTCTCCAGAAAAGACTTAAAAATCAGGGAGTGGCCGGAGGATGCAAGTTGGGGGAACTGAAGCAGTCCTTTATTTTACCTTTCTTTCCAGGGTAGCTAGTTTAGCCCAGGGTCATATTCATAAATGATTTCGAGAATAGGGAGAGTTCAGGAGCAAACTATAATCAGACAGAGACACCAAACCAAGGCCTACCATTTGTACCCAAGAATGTCCATTAGCTTCTGAGCAGCATCTGGCACACAGGCTGCCAAACAAATATATTTCAATGAGGACAATTTCAATAAATCAATTTTCCTTAGAAAAATCTCCCCCTTCCTGAAGAGATGAAAAAAGAAAAACAGTGTTTTGCCCACTGGTGATTTATTTTCGAACCACTTTGTTTTAAATTTCACTGAACAGTTATAGAACCCATATTACATATAAATACACTATATCACTGGCAAATTAAATTTGACTTCCTATTTATTTTTATATAAGAATGTGGGGTTTTCCCCTAATTTTAAAAGTAGTAAGTGCTTTTTTAAAAAAGAAAAAGCCAGCAAAATATCAGGAAGGTCTAAAAAACCCATTATCCCATCTTCCAAAAATAACAGTCAACATTTTCATGTTTGTCGCTTTTTGTTTTTTCAATTCTATGAAGTATCTGGTCTTTTAGAAAATTGTAAATTAATCAGAGCTTCGTTCAAAAGTGAATTTAAGAAACAGAAACAGTGTTGCTCCCTTACTTGACACTGTTCAGTGGCGTCTTGTCATATCATCTGTACTAAAATCTACGTGTCTAATCTTGCCTTACAGGCCCTGTGCCGTGGAGCCCTGTCCCCCCCTCCCGCCCCCCGTCCCATGGCACTCTCCCTACGTTCTCTCACTCAGGTCACGGTGGCCATCCTCACATCTGCCCCATTCCAGTTGTGCCACCGCCCAGCCCCTCTCCCTGGAACGCCCTTCAGTGCCCGTTAGGTCCCCGCTTAAATGCACCAGGACCTTTGCGTTCTTTGCCACAGCCCCCTGCATGCTGACTTCACAGCATCTGTCACAGCGTGTAACTATTTGTGCTAGTCTGTTTGTCTCTCCCTTCCCAGAGTAAGCTCTGTGCAGCGGGGCAGTGTCTGGCCTGCATCCCTCGTGTGGGGCCTGAGACAAGCACTCAGGAGGTATTGGGGAGTGAAGGAGTGAAAGGTGGAGGGGCAACGCCTGCATCGGTAGGAGGTGCATGAGACCAGCTACCCCCGTGGCTTTCTTCCTTCCCCATAATACACTGTGTTCTATGAGGTTACGAAGTAGTAATAGCACAGATTGAAAACTACCATCCCCTGGACATCGATAAGCCTTCAGGGTACAGGTTAAATATCTATATATCAGAAGAGGAAGTAAACCTAATTATGAAATCTAATATTTTATTAAATAATACAAATATGTGTCATACGAGGTGTAGTCACATTTTTGTGATGATTTCCTTACTGACAAACATTTCCTGTGTTCCCCAGTGAGAGCAGCAGTCCATACAACAAGAATAGGACTTGCAGTGCATACCTGCACATTCAGTATAGGATAGTTTTCAGGACGCATGGACCGTTTGGCCTTGTATAGACAAGCATTTTGAAGGTGTTCTTTGCACACAGTAGACACTGAGCAAGTGTGTGTCAGGTAAAGCCGAGAAGTAAGGGCAGCCACAGAGCACCTTCCCATGCCCATCTGGACAGAGAAGATAGCCTGGTGAGCAGCCTTACAAGGCACTTGCCCCTAGATGTCACTCTTAAGAAGCGTCACAGGAGAGCAGTGGGAACCGTTGGCTGTGTGTTTGTTATTTTAGGCTAGGAAGCCAGTTTTATCTGGCCGGCCGGTTTCCACTCCTGGCAGTGGTATCCCAGGCCCCTCGACCTCAGACCCAGCGCTGGGCCCAGCCTCTATGCTGAGTCCTGATGTGGGTTTTTCAGAACCTTTATTTCAAATCCATCTCTGCTGCCACTTAGCTGTCATGTCAGATCCCAGGTGGTTTTAACTCCTTCTGCCTCAGGTCCTCCACCAGTGCCCTGCTTGTTAACCTGCTTGTAATACTGGGACCCTCCTCTCACCTGCCATCTCTCTGCCTGGAGACTCACCTACTCTCCCTCAGCCCAGCCGCAGGCCCCAGCGGTCAGAGACCATCTGACTCTCACCGTTATTCCACATTCCTGCTCTCTGACTCCCCTTTCTTGTGTGCTTATCTCCACCTATAACTGTCTGTGCCTGTGACCTGCCAGGCGGGGCTTTCGCATCCTCCTGCTCCATCCTATGGTGTCACCAGGCCCTGTCCTTCCCGTATCCAAGAGAACACTCTTATTCAGTGCACACTCACTAACTACCTACTACATTTCAGGGGCCGAGAAGCCTCAAGCACTGCTCTTGGGGAGGCAAGATGTCGTTACATCTTAATCCCCTTCAAATACGATTATTCCCCAATTCATCTGGATTTTAAAGCAATGAATCTTGCCAACATTGATTGAACTTGGCTTCTGCATACAAAGGATTCTGCGTATTATCTATGGTGCCAGACACTGCTGGGCACAGGTGACACACAGAGCAGAGGCACAGCCCCAGGGTACAGCAGAAGAGAGACATGGAGAGGTCTGTGAGGATTTCAACAACGGTTTGCAGAGGCAGCAATTAAATCCTGGGGATAGAAAAGGGCTGTGGAGCGAGTAAAGAAAGAGGGGAAGGAACATGCAGGCAGAAAGAATAACAAGAGCAAGGGCATGACGTTGGTATTTGGTATCAGTACTTAGGAACAAAAGTAGAGTTGTCAATATGGGTAGAACATAGGTATACATGGGAGTGTGTAGTGGAATTTGAGTCAAGAAAGGAAATGTGGGTCCAAGTTTGAGCAATGTGAATTTGAGGGCTAGACCAGGGGGTAGAGAACAAAGCAAGTCATTTAAAACTCAATTGATTCATCACAAATTACTATAATGAAGGCCTATTATCAAGGTCAACAGGGAGATGACGAGTTATCTATCAAATTGCCCAAAATGTGCTGAGTTGGGAAAGAATTCTCTGTGAAGACTTGCTCCCTGGCCCACTAACGAGGCCAAGGTTAGCCTCTTCTGCCCAAGTCTGAGGCTCTCAGTTCTTCACTAGCTGCCTTTGCTACCCACTGGGAGGGGTGTTCAGACAAGGACCAGCATCGGCCATTTGGAGGAGTAAAAATATGTTGGTGTGACATCTGCCCCAGATACAGACTTCCCTGGGGCTGTAGAATTGTTCGGATACGGATAAGCTTGCTGAATCTCATCAGTTCTCTGGAAAAGACATGAACACAAAACTGACAGGCGGCCTTGGATTGCTTATGTGTTAATCTACCAGCATGCAGTACCACCCAGTGCCTCCTAGACCGTTACTTTTAAATATTTATCAGGAATAACTTTCCAAATGGCTTCATCCTCTCAATGTTCAGCGCCGCTTAGAGATTTGTTTTGTCTACCATAAGAATATTATCAAAGACACTATCCCTCATGTTGCAAAGTGTACTCTTCATAAAGATCCTCTCGCAAAGTCTCTCAGGTCTTAGTCTCTAGAAAAGCTGTGTTTCTCCTAAACACTTTTTTGGTTTTTGGTTTTTGGTTTTAATCTTCTGAACATTGGATGAAATAATGCATTCGATTTTCCTTTGGGCTGCAGATATATTTGAAGACCGCCATAGCCAGTATTTGTGACATGTAGGATTCGTCTCTTTACCAAACTCACTGTGGGGTCATTTCCTTTGTTGGTCCCTTTCCTTTATCTACTCATTTCTCGTTAATGACTTTTGTGTATCCAAATAATCTACCTTCAGTCCTTTTTGGAACAAGGCTCGAAGATAAATACACACACACATACACACACATACTCACACTCACCTCTACATACAGTCTATTTAGAATAGTTGACTAAAGTAGAGTAGTTTAATTCTAACCTTTACTTTTATAATGCACTTCTAGCTACAGTGTTTCCCCGAAAATAAGACCTAGCCGGACCATCAGCTCTAACGCGTCTTTGGGAGCAAAAATTAATACAAGACCGGGTCTTATTTTAGTGTAATATAAGACCTGGTCTTGTATTAATTTTTGCTCCAAAAGAGGCATTAGAGTTGATGGTCCGGCTAGGTCTTATTTTCAGGGAAACACGGTAAATATTTGAGAAGATGACAGTTTAGCCCTGCCCCTGGTAGACAGAGCTAGTCTGAGAATCATTTTTAAGAATACCTTAGAGGTAAGACTACTATTTCAAACTCAACAAATGCATAGCTAAGTGTCAAACACACTCTTCTTTCAGATTTACCAAAAAGTGCTTCTTCCTGCATTACTAGGTTTATTAATTGGTCACCCTTTTCTCTGTTTTGCCAAAATAACTTCTAAACACATTACCTTGCCAATTCATTGATTTTTATAAAAAATAAAATCCTCTGTCTTTGACTGAAATACTACTTTTCTCCACTCACTCCTTCCTCTAGCAGACAGAATCAACCTGACTTTTTAGGAAAAGTGGGTGAGAACATTTCTTTATTGATGAATATTTGTGAGTTTTTCTTCTCTCTCTCCTCTGCCTACATTCTTTTCCGAGTTTCTGTTTTATGATCCTGAAATCACTTCCTCATTTTTATGCATTATGTATAGTAATATTTCACTTCCACTTTGTTTCTAGATGAGAATGGAAGAGTTTAGTTTTTTTTAAAAAAAAAAAAAAGTAGGCCTATTTCACATGACCGTGGGCAGTTGAAAGCAGCCACAGCTCATTGGTGGTTATGAAATTAGTAGATTGTGCATAGAAAGTAGTTTCTTTTCAGTTTAATGAACTGATAAGTTATGCCAGTTTACAAATCAAGTCAAAGTTTTGAGCTCAAAATGGTAATGAATTCCTTTGTTCCCAAGAAGTATGGAGTGGTAGTTTTGTACAAGCAATCCATTCGTTGGGTACTAGATGCTATAGTTAAGGCATTTAAGTCAACTGTGAAGTTCAGAGCAGCTGTACTATGGAAGCTCAATCTGTTTATGAGCTACCAAAGGAGAGGGTTCCAGCTAATGACATGAAGAAAACTACAGTGTTTCCCGCTTTGCACTCATTAACCCAAATCACAGAATTCAGATTCTTCCCTAGCCCCTTCTCCTCCATTCAGTAACAGAGAACTCAACACGCCGTGGAGAAGGCCAGAATGAGGACATCTGAGGCCACCTCTGGGCAGCCCTGGCAGAAGGGAAAATTCTGTTGCTACAGCCAGGAACTTCTGTGTTCTGTGCTTCCCCCTGAGCTCCCCAAGCCACATCCGCATGGTCCCTGAAACCACAGGCCTCTGGGCTGCGGCAGCATGGTCAGAACGCTCTCACAGATCCTGTGGCTCAGTACAAAGGGCAGAAATGAAACCTCTGGGGCTTGAGTGGGTGGAGTGAGCGTTCACAGTGCCTTCATAGCCAGACAGCCCACTGCAGATGCACCCAGCAAACGTGCTGTGCTCCCATCTTCCTACCCCCCAGCGGGCCAGCACCAAGACTACGCTCCCTCACCACATTGGTCGGAGGGAGGTGATCTCCCACCTCACCATCTGGTCTCTACTGTCCAAGGAGACATTTGGGACAGGTGGTCCAGATGGGAAGGTGACCTCAGCGTTGAGAAATGCAATTTTTCACACTATTATTAATAATAGGCAACCATTTACATAGCACTTAAATCTCACCACAACCATATGAAATGGGTATTGTTATTATTATTATTATTCTATAATGAGGAAACTGAGGTCCAGAGAAGTTAAGTAACTTCTCAGATGACAAACAGCTTTTCAGTAATAAAGCAAAGTTTTGAATCCAGGCAGTGAGGCGTGAATCTGTGCTTTTAACCACTGTTCCATACTACCTTTAAGCCAAAGATAATTAAATCCACACCAAGTCTCTAAGTCTGCACGGCCAGTCAGAATCTAGACATTGCCTCTGACAAGTACAGAGCATGCAGTTAAATTTGGAAATGAAACTTCTTTTTCATAGAAGTGAC
This sequence comes from Rhinolophus hipposideros, assembly GCF_964194185.1. NCBI lineage: Eukaryota > Metazoa > Chordata > Mammalia > Chiroptera > Rhinolophidae > Rhinolophus > Rhinolophus hipposideros. Next base: position 50,074,115 of record NC_138064.1, read on the forward strand.
CCCTGTATATGAAAATCAGAACTAACCGAGTAAATTCGAGCCAGCAGAAATTCCTTACATAGGTGAAATGGCCTTCAAGAGAAACATTCCTTTTCTTTAACATCTCTTTGGGCTATAGCAATTGGTAAATCACTGTGTTGTCACTTAACAAATACTTACTGAGCACCTACAGATTGGTGTCATAATAACTTGGCCCCAGATTAATTTCCCTCCTCAAAAATTATCTATCAACGGGTTTGACCACACATGGGTTCAGACAGTGGGGTGTTACCTGGAACCCCCAGTGTGCAGAAAGAATCGAAAATAATTAAAAATCGGAATGTAATCTAGTTCAAAATCAGAAGGCATCCCCATCTATGCCTTTGTGAAAATTGTGTGAGTTGGCAAATTAATGAGACTATTGCCTGGGATGAAGTCTGCCCTTAGCCTTGTGATTAGCAAGAAATGAGAGAGACCTCAGTGGGTCCTGTGGGTGAGCAAAAGAAAATGATTTCTGGACATAAGTGGAATCACCAAGAATGCAAGGGCACTAATGCACTGGGGCCACTTCCAGGGACAAGAGGTACCTGGGCTGCGGCAGGAACTGCTCAGTCTTCTGGGCCTGTGGAGTCTCCCTCGGATTTCCAGGTCAGGAAGGGAGAGGACTCACATTTACTGAAGCCTGTACCATCCGTCCTCTGGGCCAGGCATTTTATACGTATTGTCTCACTTTAGAAATGCCAGAATAGCCGTGGATCTTTGTCCTCGGACAGCACGACACATACAGTCTCGTCTTGGCACCCACAATGACACAGGCATGGCCCTCATCGTCACTGCAGTCACCCTGTCACATGCAAATGACACCGAAAAGATCATCTAAAAGCAAAAAAAAAAAAAAATCGCTATTAATGTTTTGGCCTATAAATTTATATTCCTTTTTTTATCTAAATATTTTAAGTTCAGTTACCAAAATGGGAGTATACTATGTGTTGTCTCATACCAGCTTTTTAATTCAAATACTTTTACATGTTTACTATATATTTTTCTACGGTATCATTCTAGTAGTTGTAGAGCATACAATGTTAGGTATTTTCATAAACTCTTTTTATCAGTCCCAATTGTAGGATATTGAGGTTTGCTTTCAAGTTTCCACAATTTTAAACAGTGTTCTAATTAACATTCTTGTAGATAAATCAGTACAAAATTACCCAGTTTTTTTAAAAAGGTAAATTTCCTAGCATGGAAATCTCTGGGCAAAAGGATATAGACATCTTTAAAGTCAAGTTTATTGAGGCATAATTCACATACAGCATAATTGGGCCTTTTTAGGCAAATGTATCAGTCATGTAGCCACCACCACAATTAATTCATATAACACTTATAAGTATTTTAAAGCTTTTGATGCATGTTATCAAATTATTTTCTAGTAAAATCATACCTATTCCTATCTACCATCATCCTATGAAAAGTGAACACTGAGTATTAACCTTTAAAAAAATTTTTTTAAAACACTTTCCAATTTAGTAAGTGAATGTTTCCACCTCATTTTAAGTTATATTTATTTGATTACTAATGAGGTTGTATACTTTTTCATATGTTTATCTGTTTTTATGTCTTACATGAATTCTTATTTATATCCTTAACCTGTATTCTAGCCAACTGTTTTCCTCTTTCTTATCGATTTGTGAGAGCTATTGGAGGATTAAGGTGAAGAAGTGATCTATAATGTTGCAAGTAGGTTTCTCTTGTCATGTGCCTCTCTTAATAATTTATGGCTTTTTCTTTTCTCAAAAATTTGAACTTTCCGTAATCTCTCCATCTTTTCCTCATGGATTCCACTTTGGAAGTTATCTTCATAAAGTCCTTTCCCACTTCATGATTATTTAAATATTTTCCCTTTTTACATTTAAATCTTTAATTCTTCTGGAACTTATGCTGGTATATTACATGGGATAAACTTTATTTTTCCCCTAAATGATGAGCCCAATTGTACCAGCCCCATTTATCAAATAACAGATCTTTCCCCCACTAATTATAAGTCACCTTTATCATATCTTATATTTAATATGTACTTAGCTATATGTCTAAACTTTCCATTCTGTTCCACAAAATTTCTTATCTTTTTTGGAAAAGAATAGGTGCTATTCTACACAGTTTATAATATTGCAGTTTTATAATATGTTTTATATCTAGTATGGCAAGCAGTGTTTTTTATTACTACACTTTTTCAAAATTTCTCTCCGGCCCTAATTATTCCAGATGAAATTAAACCATATCTGAGTTGAAATATTCAATAGGAACTTTTATTGAGAGTTCATTATATTTATAGATTAATCTGAGAAGAAATTCCATCTTGATAATAAACAATCATCACTGAGGAACATGCTAGTGGCTCCACATGTTCAAATTTTCTTTTATATGCTGCAGTAATTTTTAGTTTTGAAATATGGGTTATGCATGTTGTGTGTATGTGTTTACCCCAGGAATCATGGTCTTTTTGTTACTATTATGCATACATCTGTCTTTTCAATATACTTTCTAACTTGTGGCTCCCATTTGTAGCATCCTATTTATTAATTTTATAAAAAGCTTGTTTAAAAAACTAGTTAAAATAGTATTTAGTTTTTTTCCCTTTGGTATTCCAAGAAGATAATTAAGTTATTTGTAAATATTAACGATTTTTCCTTCATTTTTTTGATTTTATTTCTTTATTTCTTTTTCCTGTACTCATTATTCACAATGACTGTGCATGCTAATTTCAGATAATGTTTCACCTATTATACTTTAGTTACATATTAAGTTGCATATTAGTTTTATAAAACTCAAAAGTGATTTTAATACAGTAATTTGTGATGAACTACTTTTGCAATTTTGGAATAAATTGTATTTGGCTATGGTGTGTTATTCTTTTAACATTTTACTCAATACTTTATTTGAAATATTTATATCCGTAATTATTACCTTCAGTTTTTTTAATATGCTATCTTTGCCAAGTTATGATATTAATGTTGACTTATTCTCATGTTATGCAATTGGGAATCTTGTATATTTGTCTATCCTTTGAAACTACTTAATTGTTATAAACATGCCTGTTGCCTAATAAGTGAATTTAACTCACCTGTATCATCTGCTCCAAGGCTTTTGGAGGAGACACCAGCTATAGCATTTTTTTCAAAAGCCTCTGTCTTACTCAATATTCAGAATTTGTATTAAAATTCTAAAGTTCATTCAACAGTTTTGGGAGTCAGACAACGAAAAGCTAATTCATCTGTTTTCTTAGAATAGGGCAAATTGTAAAATAAAGACACCACATTTTCATCATTTCTTTGGATTCCATTAGCTCTTGGCAAAGCTTATTTATGCTTACATAAAGTGTATTGATTCCAGTATAGTGTTCAAAAACTGATTCATTCCTGTTCAGAGACAACAGAAATTTCCACCCTCCCTTTCCTAGGAAAGAACTGAAGTAAAAAGGTAGAGGAAGAACCTTAACTAGTTTTCCTTGAGCACACCCTGGATATATGCAGTACACTGGAGTACTTAAGAGATTACAAAAACAGTTTCTGTTCTCATCAAGCTTTTCATCTGAGGCAGGGGACCTAACTGTGTTTGTGACGGTTTCTTCTCACAAACGGAGTAATGTCATGTAAATTCCAATACAGCCCAGTCGTCTCCACCCGACTTAGTTACTGGAACAACAGTGACAGCCTTTTCTTCTTTCCAGGACGTCTGCGCTAAGGCTTATCTAGCCCTTCGTCATCACACAAACCTACTGATCATCCTGTTCTCCATGATGCTGATGACAGGAATGCCGCAGCTAACAAGCAAAGAAGACATCGAATATATTCGGGATGCCCTCACAGTGGGCAAAAATGAGGAAGATGCTAAAAAGTACTTTCTTGATCAGATTGAAGTTTGCAGAGACAAAGGATGGACTGTGCAGTTTAACTGGTTCCTACATCTTGTTCTTGGCATCAAACAAGGAGAGAAACATTCAGCCTAATATTTGGGGCTAGAATTAAAAACAAGTTAATGTTCCAGAGCTGTAAATGAGCATGTCAATCATCAGCCATGGATTTAAAATGTAATGGGACGTTAGGAAAGCTGGCACTTCAAAAATATAGCTCTTTTCCCGCTGAACTCTTCACTGGAAAAAAATATTGGCATATCTGACTGTTTAAGTCATGTTCAATTCTAGGCTATTTGCAGGTTTGTTTTTTTCTCATTTATCTCAGTGATTTTGGAGTTCTAAGTTTAAACAGACTAATCATTTCCTCATTGTGCCTGATGTTTTGACTGTCGCATTATTGAATGCTTCTGGAAATTCTCTAGAATAATTGGTGACATCTATTTTCATCTGGGTTTACTCTCAATTCTGGTTATCCCTGTCTTCCTCCAGCTCTTTACAGAAAAAGGCGTCATCATTGTAACCTTTGTCTCATTCCTTAAGCGCTAATCCAAACATCCCCTCAGATGTTAGTGATGTGCGACAAGCACAGAAAGCAAGTTCATCTTTTCAGTGTCTTTTGCAATCAGGTTCTTTTACAGTATACAACTGAGATGCACAGATGCAAAGTGGAAAATATGAACCTTTGTGCCCTGGCCCTTCTCTGCTTCTCTGGTTCCAGGTTATGAATAGGAAAAAGAGAGATGAGGCTATTTGTCTCCACTCTGAGTACAGAGTTAATTACCAAGTACAATCAAGTACAACTACTACCGTGTTTCTCTGAAAACAAGACCTACCCCGAAAATAAGCCCCAGTTAAGATCGTCAGCCAGATGGACGCATTTAGTACGTTATGACGATGTTCCAGAAGAAGATGACATGCCTGTATTTGAATGAATATAGATTGTTGCACATGAAAAAATAAGACATCCCCTGAAAATACTCCCTAATGCGTCTTTTGGAGCAAAAATTAATGTAAGACCCGGTTTTCGGGGAAATACAGTAGTATAGCGTTCTCCAGCATAGAAATAGGAAGTAACTAAAGGCACTCTTTTTTTTTTTTTTTTTTTGGCCTTTATATTTTCCTCCCTGCCTTCCTTCCTGCCTCCCTTCTTCCTCAATTGCCACCCTCCCACAACTCTTTACCCAGAGTTGTGAAATCTTCAAGAACCCTTTTACCCTGGATTCAAAAATTAGTTGAAAAGAAATTTCTCCTCTAGGCTTACTAGAATTTTAAACACTTATTTGTAAAGATGATTGGAGGAGTTTTTTGATTTGTTTTGTTTAAAGTATATTATTAAAGGAGACATTCTATAAATTACGGATTAGTGTTAATCCATATGTGTTAATCCATATGTGTTAATCCAAATGTGTTAATTTTAAATTTTGTTTTGAGAAGCTTTTTCTTTCTTTTTTAATGGAAAATGATGTTAGATATCTAAGAAAGTATCCAAGTTAAAAAGAACACTATTTGCCTACCCACCTATCAGTATAAAGGACTTTTAAACTTTGACACATTCTTCAGATTTCTTAAAATTATTGAAATGTCTTCTTTAAAAATTATTTTCACCTCTTAAATATTTTGCTATTTATTGAAAGTGTTGTTTAACCTTAGAGAAATATCATTAAACTATTTATAAAATATTTTTAAATTACCTACACTTAATACTTTACATAGGATTATCTGTTAACAGTGTGTATATTTAAGTATATCAGATATAAATGTAGATTAAATTTAAAATTTTCTAAATAGATACCTGTTTGACTTTGGTGTAGCCCAAACCTTTTTGTGTGTGTGTGTGTATGCAAAAGCCCCGTGGTGCTTAACCCTGGCTGCAAATAAGAATTACCAGGGATACTTAAAAACACCCTGCCTGAGCACCAATCTCAGGTTATAAATTAATGAGTTTGGGATTATGCCCAGACATCAGTGTTTTTCAAAGTACCCTGGGTGAATCTAGCAAACAGGATTCAGAAGTCCTGCCTGACCTTGGAAGGTAGAGGTAACACTGTTTCCTTGCCTGCTGAGCCTTCCCCATAGCTCATAACGTATCCAGAAAGAACTCCTCTTCCTTGGCAATTCGTCTTTTAAAATCATGTTCTGTCTCCCTGTACAGAAGACCATGCCCTATAATGAAATGTTTATTCCTCAGTGATAATGGAGGATAGACATCTTATGGTATTTTTAGACCAACTGTTCCCTACCATTCTTTTAAAGAAGAGTAGGAAGAATTATGCTTTCCAGTTCAGAAGAGGGTGTTTTCATTATTCTTATAGAGAATAGCCAAACTCAGACCTTGCACAAATTCTACTTTTTATTTGAATTGCTGAAATAATCATCTTCATGATAGAAGAATTACAGAGGAATGTATTTATATTTAGCTTATTGGCACATGTGCATACAAATTTACTCTTCAGATGAACAGGTTCTTTCATTATGCTGATATATATACAGAGGGTGCCAAAAAATGTATACACATTTTAAGAAAGGAAAAAAAACTGTATTAAAATTAAGCTGATGGTACTTTGATTGAGTACCTCTTATAATTGCAGAAGTCAAATATACTTGTATTCATCTTTTGTTATTGGTATGTATTGAGTATTACAATTTTAATACAGTTTTCCTTTCTTAAAATGTGTATACATTCTTTTGGCACCCTCTGTATACACACACACACACACACTCATATGTATGTATGTATATACACACACATATATATATCTCACATTGGGCATGATTCTTCTATATTCCAATGAAGGTATAATTTTAACTCTATACACTTGCAGATAAACAAAATCATCTTTGTGTGTTTCCTTCCTTCATTGTTCCCAGTGAATCACATGATCTACAACTTTTATGACTTTGAAAATGTCCTAGAATTAGGGTCATCTCGCTATTGAGAGGAAATGTTGGGAAACTACCCACAACTCTATCTTCAATGCCAAATGAAAACAGAGATCACGAGTCAAATGACTCAGGTCAAAACAATTTTTACGTGTATTTAGAATTGGCTACATAATTTTCAGAACTCAGTGCAAAATGAAAATGCCAGGCCTGTCATTCAAAAATGATTAAGAAATTCAAAATGGCAACAGAAGAACATTAAATCAAGCACATGGCCCCTTCTGAGAGTGGGTCGCACAGGTCACAAGCCCATGAAGCTGGCTTTGCATGTATCTGAAGAAGGGCTTTGGTGCTGTTTTACATTTAGACAATATCTGTATGAGTGCAGATAAAGTGCCCAGATCAAAATACATATTTAATAAAATTAATTTTTTGAAGTCAAGAACTTTCTCTAAGAGTTGATATATTTTATCTCTAATATCTCCACTTCTGCCTACTTTCACCAAAGCCAGTCAAATGCGGGACGAAGTCTAAAATATCTGCAATGTTTTACTTTTAGTGGCCATAGTTCTCATCCAAAAGCAATGGGCCAGTGTTGTAGGACCTAATGCACAGCCACAGAAATGAGGTATTTCGATTTGAACAGAAGCAATACCAGGTACCAAAAAATGTATACACATGATTTGTATTCATCTGTTGTTAACAGTATATATTGAGTATTACAATTTGAATACAGTTTTTTTCCTTTCTTAAAATGTGTATACATTTTTTGGCACCCTCTGTATATATAATGGAATATTACTCAGCCTACAAAAGAATGAAATCTTACCATTTGAGAAAACGTGGATGGGCCTAAAGGATATTATGCTAAGTGAAATAAGTCAGATTGAGAAAGACTAATACCATATGTTCTCAGTGGAATCTGAAGAAAAAACATACAAACAAAACAGAAACAGACTCGTAGATACAGAGAACAAACTGATGATTGCCAGAGGGAAGGGGGGATGGGGAGCTGGTTGAAAAAGGTGAAGGGATTAAGAAATACGAAATTGATAGTTACAAAATAGTCACAGGAATGTAAAGCACAGCATAGAGAATATAGTACATAATGCTGCAACAACTACCGTGTTTCCCCGAAAATAAGGCCTAGCCGGATAACAGCACTAATGCATCTTTTGAAGCAAAAATTAATATAAGACCTGGTCTTATTTTACTATAATATAAGAGCAGGTCTTATATAAGACCAGGTCTAGTATAGTGTAATATAATATAATATAATATAATATAATATAATATAATATAATATAATATAATATATAACATAATATAATAATATAATATATACCAGGTCTTATATTAATTTGTGCTCCAAAAGATGCATTAGAGCTGATTGTCCAGCTAGGTCTTATTTTCGGGTAAACACAGTATATATAGTGCCAGGTGGGTACTAGACTAATTGGATGGATCACTGCATAAATTATATAAATGTCTGACCACTATGCTGTACACCTGAAACTAATATAAAATAATATTGAATGTCAACTGTAACAAATTTTAGAAAGTAAAAAGAAATAAAATAAAATGTAGGTTTGCATATGTATTAAAAGGCTGGGAGGATACACTCACCAAACTGTTAATAGTTATTTTCTTACTTTGCATTTATTTTTTCTCTTGGGTTTTGGGGAACTTGACTTTCTATTATTTGAATTTCTCAACAAGGGAAAAAAATAAGTCTCTTCATTTTGGGAAAAAATGCAGTCTGCATGATAACTATTCTTTAGCTTCCATCAAGCCTCATTAAAACTCAGAAAATTTTCTCAAACAGAAAATAATCATGTGAAGTCAGTAATTTTCAGGCACTGGCATCAAAGCTGTTGTTGGAACTTCTGGTATAAAATGACTATTCAAAGCTTCCTGCGTCAGCTGACCTACCTGATTGTGATCTGTTATATGCCTAGGCTGGCCTGATCTATCCCCTCAGATGATGATGCTTTTGGAAGAGGGCCTCCTGGGATGCTGTCTATTCAAGTCAGTGAGGGATGCATTGCCCGGCCCAGCTCTCATTCTGCAAACCTCACACAGCCCATGTGGCCATGCTGGCTCCCTATTCAGTTAGGATCCCGATCGGAGGTACAAACTGCCTCATTTTCACTTCTCATGAAAGTCGGAGTTTTTTTCTAAGCATTCACTCATTAGTACGGATTAAATCTCACTGCTTGCTGCTTTGGTAAGAATTTTCCCTTTTGAGAGCTGGGCTCTGAGTCTATTTTCATAATGCACTTCTCATGTGACTTAGAGGGAGCAATGCGGATGGGGACATACCAAGGAATCCATTTGTAGCATTTCAGCAGCACTTCTCTTAACTCACAGCAGACGAACAGCCATCTAAAAAGTTTTTTACTCAGAGAATCATACTCAGAATTCTTTTAATTACACTTCAGAGTTAAGATGGGTGCCTAATGTCTGCAGAGATGCACTCACCAGTTTTCCTACCAGTTCTGGCCACGTGCAAGGTTTGTGGCTGAAGAGCACCTCCAATCACCAGACGTGTTTGGTGATCAAAGCCATACTGGTCCCTTGCACCTCCCACTTGCACCTTTCCTGCATCATCACCAAGCACCTGTGCTACAAAACAACCAGCCCCGTGACTACTGAGGGTTTCCAACGGGGAAGTCCTCCGGCCACAAACCACTGCCAATCCCTGACTTTTCCCAGCCTCTCCTCTCTCCAAGCTAATGGTTCTGGAAACCAGGCAAGACAATTCCTCATTTTGGAAGCAACTCTTTCCATAGGAAGTAATTGATTACAGTGGCAGACGACATTCTGCGGGCTTCTAGTAGGCAGATATGTGGTTTGTCTATTTAATTTATTAGACTTAAAGGAGTCTGGACTTGAGAGATCCTGGTGGAAATACATAGTAAGCATATATGGATGTGGATAAAGGGTGGACTGTTAGCCAGGAACTTAGGGATAATTTATGTGAGAGTCTGAATGAGATTTTACAGGAGCGATTTAGAGTAAGTAAGGCTGTACAAGACAGTAGGTGAACGGTTTGAGCATTTCATTGTCCCAACTTCAAGTATGATCATTTGAAAAAGCTGCTTCATCTCTCCAAGCTTCAGCTCTCTCCTCTGTAAACTGGACGGGCGTACCTCATTTGCAGAATTGCTCTGCAGATTAAATGAACTAATGTAAATGAAGCATTAAGTAGAAAGTCTGGCCTGCAGTTATTGCTCAATAAATGGAAACTACCACTTCTATGTTCCTTTTGAAGAAATGCTGAAGAATCTTGTGAAATCAAAACGAAAAGTTCAATAGCATCATCCTTCAAGTGTGCCTTTTAGGAATACTTTAAATGATGGAAATCTTAACAACTTTTAAGTATGGTGTCTTCCCAGCAGGACATCAAAGGAGAAATAATTTCCATTCAGTGTCAACATGAGATACTAGAAATCTTTTAAATAGCATCCTTCTCTGATGAGTTATCTTATCAATGCAAATTAGTCCCTGGGTCCTGGGCCTCAGAAAAGTTCCCCCGAAAGTAAGACCTAGCCGGACAATCAGCTTTAATGCGTCCTTTGGAGCAAAAATTAATATAAGACCCAGTATTATATTATGTTATATTATATTATATTATATTATATTATATTATATTATATTATATTATATCATAGACCCAGTATTATAGTAAAATAATACCAGTAATCCCACTTCAGGGTATTCATCCAAAGAAACTCAAATGCTACTTCGAGAGGACATGGGCATCCATATGTCACAGCAGCATTGTTTACAGTAGCCAAGATGTGGAGGCAGCCTGGGTGTCCATGAATGGATGAATAGGTAAAGAGAAGGTGGTACATGTGTACAATGGAATACTGCTCGGCCAGGGAAGGGAATGGGTTCTTGCCATCTGCAGCAGCATGGACGGACCTGGAGGGTGTTGTGCTGAGTGGTTGTCAGACACAGAAAGACAGATGCAATGTGATTTCACTTATATGTGGAATCTAAAGAACAAAAACAAACAAACAAATAAAAGAGAAACAAACTCATAGATACTCATAAAACAAGGAACTAACACGGCTCTCCAATACCAAGTTTCTTCTCTACAAGTCAAGTAAAAGACACAGGACCTGACTTTATAAAGGCTGCGTGTTAGTCATTTCTTGCTGTGTAGATGTACAAGATGTGATCAAACAATACAGTCAATGTTTAAATAAAAAAATTATTACAGAAAAGACACATTGACATTAATCCTCCTCAAAATACTCCCCCTTGCTTTGATTCGAACACATTTATCCCATCATTCTTGCCACTTTCTGAAGCAGTTCTGGCTGCCTCGATGTCCTGAATCATTTTGACTTTGGGGAAGAGCCAGAAGTCACACGGTGCCAGATCTGGTGAATAAAGTGGATGAGGACACACCACAATGTTTTTATTTGACAGAAATTGCCATATACCAGAAGCAATGTGTGACACAGAACATTGTCATGATGGATGATTTACACCACACTTTAAAACACACTTTCTCTCAACTGTAGCTCACACCCAACTGACTGCACTGAACAAGCTGAAACATGTCACACACTGTTACTAAGGTTCAATGTTCTACCTCCCATATTGAAGATCCCTGCCTTTCCATTGGATGGCACTCAGCGGCAACATTCACCGTATTTTTTTATCACAACGGAAAGGCTTCATGTCACACACTGCTTCTGGCATGGCAATTTCTGTCGAATAAAAACATTACAGTTTGTCCTCATCCACCTTATTCACCTGATCTGGCACTCTGTGACTTCAAAATGACCATGAAGGGTCAACATTTTGAATTGATTCAAGACACCAAGGTGGCTATGGCAGCACAACTGAAGACACTCACGGAAGAGGACTTCTAGAACCACTTCAGAAAGTGGCAAGAATGATGGGATAAGTGTGTTTGAAGCAAGGGGGAGTATTTTGATGGGGATTAATGGCAATGTGTCTTTTACTGTGATAATTTTTTTTTTAATTTAAACATTCACCTTATTGTTTGGTCACACCTAGTATATACATACATACATACATACATACGTAAAATTTTAAAACTATCCATTCTAGAGGCAGTCTGTTGGAGGAGAGAGAGATTCCCCAGAAGCAAGAAAACCTCTACAACAGACGGGGCAAAAGATAAAATGGAACCAGGGCAGATATCATGGGCCATGAGTGTGACATGAGTGTAACATGAACAGAGCAGTTGTTTGTTAGACAGTTGTGAGATACCTCACACAGAGTATCCGGGGTCAAGAGAGAAGAGACATTTTAAGAAGAAAATTTGGGAATCATCTGTGTAATGAATAGGATTTAAGGGGGCCTGTGGTGCAAAGTCAAAACTTAGATTCATCTTTTATATCTTGTTTCTACCCATGTTAAATAAGTTTAGGTGACCTTGGTATGTTTTCATGGTTAATTTGATATCAGAACATGCACAGCCTAAAATAACGTAGCTTAAAGTTAGAGGAACACCAGACATATGGGTCCACTGAAAAACATTTACTCGTTCACATTACTTATGGACTCATATTCTTCAATTTGCTTTAAAAATAAAATAAATATACTTAATATCATCACAAGACCATAAAATCCTTAGTCATATGTGTGGTATTGGTATCTTATTATGAATATTCCAAATACAGTGCAGAAGGGAGAACCCAGGTGAAGTTCAGGACATGCCACTCCAAAATATGCCGCTTTGGCATACTGATTATTTTACGCTGAAAGCACTTGAGAAATAGCAGACGTGGGAAGAGTTCTCTGACCTCCCGTTTTCTACCTAAAAACAAGCCATAAAATTTCCCATGAGAGAGGTGCTCTTTGTACCAGGAAGAGAACATCCTTATCACCAGAGACTGAGAAATGCTGCTGAAATGGGTCTGTACAAACACACTAAAATAGCCCTCATCTTCCACTAGCTTCCCTCCCCCACATATCTTCTAGTCACTTCCTCACAATCACTGCCCCTAATCCTAACCCCTTTGTCTTGTCATTTCTTCAAAAACCTATTGTTTCTTTGTCTAACAGGTACAAAAGGCTTCTGTTCCGGTCACTTCTTTGGGTCTTTATTCTCTTGCAAACGTCCCCATGTACATGTAAAATCTCAATAAAACTTGTATGCTTTTCTTCTGTTAATCTGTTCCAGTTTAATTCCTAGGCCCAGCCAGTGATCCTAAAAGGGAAGAGGAGAATTTTTTTCCTCCCCTAAACAGAAATCTAAACCCTCCTTTCATTAAGAAAGTTCTAGAGGCAGAATGGGGTTGGGGCAAGAACGCTGTTCTGGAGGTGGGAGTCTTGGCTCCCCCCTCAGCGCAAACTAGTCAGCCTTCCCAGCTTCATGATTCTCATCTGGACGCAGAAGAGGTGGAGCTGGACTCTGCATGAGTTTCCTTCCGTATCTACCAGTTTATGATTCTAAACCCAGAAGCCCCCCCATACGTAGGAGTCTCCCTCCCAGGGAAAGTTCTGAATCTCCTCCAGTCAGCCTGCTATAGTTCTATAAAAAGCCTCACTGACAATTCCACCACAACCAGCACATAATGATGGAGCAGCGTTTCTGTGTGGATCACCCAACTACATCCAGTGTGAAGAGCAAGTCTACAGAGAGCCCTCAAATGGCCCGTGCAGGAGGTCAGCATCCTTGTGGTACCACAGAGGGCATCAGCCACAGCCCCGGAGCAGGTCAGAAACAACAAGACCAACAGCCAACAAACCTGGACCAGTTGGAAAGAAATGTGGTAAAAACCGATTCTAACAAAGCTGGGTGTTTTATGAGGAGCCTTTTGATTGGAAGCAACAGAAAACCACTCTAACTTAAGAACATAATGGGATTTATTTTAAGGATATAAATCTATCTCATAAAACCTTGGATCAAGAAGTACAGCAAGCCTCCCAGACGAAGAACCAGGAACTAAAAAGCCACCAAAAGTCCTTCCAATCTCTGTCTCTTCTCTCTGACTTTTCTTTTGTGTGTGCTTCAATGTCTCCCTGCATAACAACTGTTCTCGTGTTGGTTAGGCAGAAACTACACAGGGCTGCCCCCAGCTTTTCTCTGGATTGATAGTCTAGTTCAAATGGCCAGCATCTTTGCGTTCCAGTTAAACTGCATTGAAGGTTGTGATTAGCTCAGCTCTCTGGTCAGGTGTTCAAATCAAGATCCGTCTGTTAGGATTAGGGAGGCAGAGTCAGACAGTGAAAACGTGGTGCCAGGATTTACCCTTACTACGCTGGAAACGGGCAAGGCAAGAGGCCAAGCTTCTGCAAGTCTTTGGCTATGAATGGAGATGGGCAGGTATAAGAACATTTTGGCCAAATTTTCAGTGATTTTTCTCCCTCAAATATTTATCCGTATATTAAAAAAATACACAAAGACATTCTGTGGTATTCACGTTTTCTACATGGTCTAGAATGTATAGGATCTCAGTGCTCAATCTGAACATCACTGTCGTTCATTAGTAACCATCACCAATAACATGGGAAAAAAGCAGTTCAACCGCGTGGAGTTAGCTGTCCCTATCTTTCACCCCACAAATGAACCCAGGTCATTTAGTTCTCCCCAGCTGAGCATGCTGACATTTAGTGAAGGAAGCACTTAATGATTTCTGTGCTTCATACAGAAATGTGGGTGTGTTTCATACAAATACTCTTCCTCAGCAGCTCTTTCTAATAAGAGCTTCAAGAACTAGCAGGCACGTTTAGTGCTTAATACCTTTAAGAAAAAAGGAATAGAAGTTATATGGTTTCCCTGGAAACCTTTTCTAAAGAAATTTGCACATGTGCCTTCTCAAGAAGCCAGCGCTGCAGCCTGGGGATTCTTCCCAGTTCCAGGCCATCCATTAAAGTGTGAAGGCCAGGGCTCCTCAGCTATAGCTCTGGGAGCCGCTACTGGGCTTATTTGGTTTACGATTACTGAGTATCAATTCTCTGTGGTTCTGTGAGTAAATATGCCCAGGTAATTTTGTCATCTTTTGAAGCATTTGCAAGTTCTGGCTATCAAAGTTTGTGGAAGAAATCCTATATCAGAATGGGTGATGGGGGTTCCTCAAGGAATAAGGGGAGATAGCTTACTGATTACTATTAGTTATTTGAATATGAATTCTCAATGCACTTGTGTGGGGACAGAGCCCCAGAAAGCAGTTTCCAGGCTCTTGGCCTCACATGGAAAGGTGCTGGCTCAGGTAGTAAATGGCCATCAACTCTGATTGGATGGCCATCAGCTGTGGCTAGTTGACCGTCAGCTGTAACCAGTGAGCCATTGGCCACTAATATAACTGCCGTGGCTACGCTAGCAGAAAATGGGGGCTAGCAAGAAGATGGTGGCTGAGCCTGCAAGCGGTGCAGTGAGGGTTGCGAACAGTGTGGCTCCTGCTACCTGTGTCTCCAACCCAGTAGTCAGTGAGACTATAGTGATGTGACTCCCCTACCTATGGCTCCGTGGGTGTTCCTTTTTGGCCTCATCATGTCCTGCGTTCTTATGTGGGGAGCAGGAGCTGAGACCCTGCCTGTCACCCCCCCTCCCCCCCCTCAACTTGTGTTTCAATTAGAATAAAAATAACCTGGAAAAGGGCCATGCGTATTTGTGCAATTCTAGGATCTCTTTCAATAGCTGTGATCTTAACAGTTTTAGGGTAAGGTTACTAAACAAAACAAAGCAAAGAAAAGAAAATCATCAGGTTTGCAGAATTTGAGGAAATTACTTTGATTTCCAAAGTGCCATGGGACCTATGTTGAGAATGATTCCCACCTGGCTTAAAGGGATATATACCGTGTTTCCCTGAAAATAAGACCTAGCCGGACAATCAGCTCTAATGCTTTTTTTGGATCAAAAATTAATATAAGACCCAATCTTATTTTATTACAATATAAGACTGGGTCTTTATAATATAATATGATATGATACAATACGATACGACATGACATGACATAATATAACATAATATGATATAATACCACGTCTTGTATAATATAATACCGGGTCTTATATTAATTTTTGCTCCAAAGGACACATTAGAGATGATTGTCCAGCTAGGTCTTATTCGGGGAAACACAGTATTATGAGCTGCTAGACTTATATAAGTGTGCCCTTCTTCCATTGCAACATTCACAATCCTCTGCCTGTTCCCCCTTTCCATCTCCATAACAACCAGGGTTATTAATCAAGAAGAAATCAGCCTGCCTCTTCAGCCTTTATTCTAATTTAGGGATGTTTATTTTGGGAGGTACAGGTTATTTCTTCCTTGGAAACTCTTGACATTTTAAGGCATCAGTTCAATATCTTGGTTTCAAGGTCCTCCCCCATGTCCAATATCAATAGATCAAATAAAAATCAAATGAAACACATAGGAAAAGAGGGTATCATTGTAAGATATGGAAGAAACTGCATGACTATTTAATAGGTTAGGACAGGCAGTACAACTATAATATTGACTAGTCTTGGATAGACAAAAGAAATATTAACCAGAACTTACTGGTTCTGGTTAATTTATTAACCAGCACTTACTGGTTAGAAATATTAACCAGTTACTCACTGGTTACTTACTTACTGGTTAGAAATATTAATAGAAATATTAACCAGCCTTACTCCAGATTCCCTTACAGAGCAAGGCCTCCAAAAGTGTCCCATTTCCATGTGACGACATCCTCAATATTTAGCATGCCATGAGGTCAATGCTGAAAGAAACTAACTTACTTTCAAGATAATGTCCTTTCTCTTTCAATGTGATTATCAAACAATTATGTGCCAGGAACCATGTGAAATCTTTGGAATTCAGAATTCCTTCAGAGACGGAATAAATAAATTTCCTGCCGGTACTTTTTCCTGGCTCACTTTTAGAGAAAAGTCATGTTGTGTTTAGGAAAAACTTTCTTGAATCAACTTGGCTTTTTTAATTTTCTAAAGCAATTTAAATTCTTCAAATGTTTATCACTGAGGAATGATTGCTGATGAATCAGCAATCTAATAAATCCTTCCTGGCCTTTGCTCTTTGAGGGAAAATGTAGCCAGCAATCCAAATTAACATAGAATTTGTGTAAGCAAGAATTGCCATCAGCTTGCCTACAAAATTCAATAAAGGTTCATCATTTTGTTATTGGCCCTGCCCTGTAAATTCAACCCTCTGTTTCTGTAAATTGCAAGTGAAATATACTGATGATTTATAACTAAAAGCTGCATTCCCTTTTCCTCAAAAATTCTAGAGCTCTTTTAAAATTTTATACTTAGTGAAATATATAAGTATATTTTGAACTCCTGGAATATTTTGTCTTTACCAAGTATGTCAATTGACTTGAGAATATTTTGAAGTTACACAGATCTAGCTATAAAAACTGCAGAATAGAATGAGATTTTAGAGTGTATAATTCATTGGACTAAATCATCAAATGACTGATATTGTGACAACTAAATTACTAGGATCTAAATATACTCAGATATTTAAAAAGTCCTTTCATGAATTTTCCTGAGACAACCACACAGTATACTGTGGACACTTGCAGATCTAGCATCCAGGAGTTCAACTACTGAAGGGCACCTCTGAAGGTTCATAGTGAGACAGCATAGGTACTTGGGCTCAGGGCCGAAGGAAGGCGGGATGGCCAGGAGGAATGCCGGATAAGCTGACCACAAGAATGCCACCGCCCCATCACCCTGTACCTAAAAATGTAGAAATAGCTGATCATTATCTCCCTTCTAACCATTTATTTCTATACAAGTTGAAACCACTGTTCCACATGCACAGTTGATCAAGGTTTGACCTCTGTATGACCTTGTTGGGGTGGTGATAATGAGCAGTTGACCATCTTGCCCCGGAGTGCAGGTGGGAACATAGTTACCAGGCAACGTAGCCAGTGAAGAAAGCCTGCCTTTTCAAAAAGCCCTTCACATTCAAAAGGCCCACCTTTATGCACAAGCCCACTTTGTCCCCAGCTTATAAAAGCAGCCAAGCAGAGCTGGCCCCTGAGTCCGTTCAGAGGGCCTTCTCTCCTCTGTGCTGCTTCCCTTGTGCTCTAGCATAGGCTTAATAAAATTTGTCTGGAAATTTTTCTGGGGTTTCCTCTTGATTTCTATCTTGGGAAACCCAAGGACCCCAACACTGGTTACAATGATATGTACTAACTGATCATTTTTTGTAGGAAACCAACTTTGAATCCAAGCTTTGAGATGCATGTAAGGAGTTGAGGCATTTAGTAAATGAGGGATTATTTCTGACCCATCAATATTCATCTCTCTACAATTCGTTTAAGTATACATCAAAAGCATACACAAGTATGATGTCAGTGTCATTTGTTTATTGCTTCACATGTTTAGTAGTTGTCTGTCATGCTTTTGTAGTTGAGAGATCCATTTATTCACTTGTGCACCAAAAATTAGTATTTATTAGTTATTGGGGATTCTGTAGTAAACAAATACAAGGAAAGTCATTGTTTTCATGGACTTATACTATGTGGTGGAGATAGTAACAAGTGAGATGATTATATATTGTAATGTATGATTAAGGAAATAAAGTAGGTGATGTATTACCAAATAAATGCAAGAGGGCAGCCATCCATAGATGGGTCAGGAAAGACCTTCTGAGAATTGACATCATGTTAAGACCTAAAGGAAGAGAATTAAGCTGCCACTAGTTAATTATTAGCTGTTGCTGGAGAAAGTTAAGTATATAAAGAATAGACAATGCTATTCACCTGTTCCCAAGATATTTGAGCATCCAAAGCCATCTATGGGATGTTTAAATGCCTTTGCGTTATGCGTCTGATTTTTGATGGTATATTTCAGTCCTCAGAACAAAACAAAGCCAATCCTTGGGCTATCATGTGCTATTTCATTAGCATAATCTATTTAGAACAAACAGTATTTCTTGTAGTTGTTTTCTGTTACCAGAATAAGTGATATCTTAGAGCAAAAGTAAATGAAATATATAAAATTCAATTACATTTCGATACACTTTCAATAAACAGTCTGGAAATGAAATAAAGAAAAAATCCCATTTACAATAACATCCAAAAGAATAATAAAATACTTAGGAATAAATTTAACAAAAGAAGTACAAAACTTATTTTCTGAAAGTACAAAACATGGAAAGAAAGAACTAAATAAATGGAGAAGCACCCATGTCCATGGGTCAGAAGACAGTAGTGTTAAGATGGCAGTACTCCCCAAATTGATCTACCAGATCAACACAATCATCATTAAAATCCCAGCCGGCTTCCTCATTGTAGAAATTGACAAACTGATCCAAGTATGGAAGCGCAAGGGGCCCAGAATAACTGAAAGGATTTCAAAGAAGAACAAAGTTAGAGGACTCACAGAGTTCAAACCTTAATATGAACAAAGGTACAGTAACCATGACCATGTGCTTCCGGCATAAGAACAGACATAGATCAAAGGACTAGAATTAAAAGTCCAATTTAAAAATGAGCAAAGGATCTGAACAGACATTTCTCCATAGTAAATATTAAATAGTCAATAAAAAAGATGCTCAACATCACTGAACATCAGGGAAATGTAAATGAAATGTACAATAAAATACTACTTCCTACCCACTAGGATGGCTATAATCAAAGACAGAATAATGAGTGTTGGCAAAAATGTGGAGAAATTGGAACCCTTATGCACTCCTGGTGGGAATGTAAAATGGCACAGCTGCTATGTGAAACAGTCTGGCAGTTCCTCAAAATATTAAACATTGAGTTACCATATGACCCAGTAACTCCACTCTTAGGTATATACCAAGATAAATAAAACCTATATCCATATAAAAACTAGTACAAAATGTTTGTAGCAGCATTACTCATAATAAACAAAAATTGGAAACAACACAAGACCAATTAATTAATGGATTAAAATGTGGTACACAATGAAACATTATTCATCAACAAAAAGAATGAAGTACTAATATGTGCTACAACATGAATGAACCTTGAAAACATTATGCTAAGTTTGTGTGAAGGAGGCCAGTCACAAAAGATACCCATTGCATGATCTCATTTATATCAGATGTCCAGATTTGGCAAATCTATAAAGACAGAAAGTAGATTAGTAGTTATTTAGGCCTGGGGTGGGGAATGGTAGGTAAGAAATGGGGAGTGACTATTAATGGTTATGGGGTTTCTTTTTGAGGTGATGAAAATGTAGTAAAACTGATTGTGATAATGCTTATAGAACTCTGTGAATGTATTAACACTGTATACTTTCAATGGGTGAATTGTACAGTATATGAATTATATCTCAATAAAACTTTTATATTAAAAAAAGTATCAGAGACAATACCAGGAAACATCAATTCTCCTAACCTTGAACCTTAATATCAGAAGAGTGAACAAGAATTTATTAAGTCGACTTACCTATCTTTCTTTTAGGTACAATCTCTTTGTAATAACACCAGGTGAAAATCTGTTCTGTTTTTTGGCCCTTAACAAAAGGAGCATCCATCAGGTACTTCAATAAACTATTCTAGTTCTGACAACAACTCCATGAATCAACAGAGTCTTCCCTAAGACCAACCATGTGTTAGATTTTAAGCTAAGATTAATTTCCTTTGAGGAGAAAAGAATCAATACAGTAATTACTGTTTCCTGTTTTTCTGGGTGTTTCATTTTCTATTCTTGAACGAAGACTCTGGTAGTAATCTCAGGCTTGGTTCTTTATTGCAAATGCTGATTTTAAAAACCTCATATCTTACTATAATTTAAGACAAAAGTGATGCTGCACAAATGAGTTAGTTTTTCCCTGCTTTCATTTCTCCCTGTTGTTATTTCTAAAATGAGGTTTCTAACCCTATCAATTTCATGGATAGTGTGTGACAAATAAGTCATATGCAAGAGAATGATAGAAAAGAATACCAAATAGCAATAGCATCATTTTTTAAAAAATGATATTGATTACTATTTTACAGTTTTTCCAAACCCCAAAGATCCTTTTCTTCTTTCCACGGGTGCTTTTAAGTGTCTTAATTTAAGGTTATTAACTTCTCATTTCCTGATTGATGCCTTAGACAATTTAGTATCAGCAGATTTTAAAATACCACAGCCTTCTGAAAATCTGAAACCAGTGACTGGATAGTGTGAGGAAAAGGGCTGCAAAGAATTATTCTTGGGAGAGAGGAGCTCTCCAAAAAGGCAGAAAGGAGGAAGAGAAGAAATGGCAGGTAAAAACTATATGAGGCTTCTCATTTGGCGATCTATCAGTTTTTCTCTCTTCTACCCTGCATTTTAAGATGGTAACCAGCTGTTAGGTTATACTTCATATTAGATTGTCTCCAAAGCTCTCCTAGAGAGTTCTGGCTGAGATATTCCTCATCTAGAAAAGTTCAATAATGGATACTGGAAGAACTATATGTTTTTTTAATGCAATAAGAGCTTGCCACACTAAGACAGGCTTTTCCCCAGATTATGTTGTGTTTAATTTGTGCTTTTTTCAAAGTCCTATGCTGATGGGATCCTAGTTTCCTTAAAATAGTGAAATTTTTGTCTTTAAATAAAATTCAATTTCGGCACAATGAGTATTAAATACCATATGAAGCAGTGTGGGGTTTAAGATGACTTAGCTACAACTCTCAACGATCCTAGAGTCTAATGAGGGGATAAAGAGCACAGAGAACTTTGATACAAGACAGAACATAACAGGTGTTGTCCATCAGCATCAGTATTTAGTTGATGATTTCCCAAAGCTTCCCTTCCATGTTTAATTCACAGTAGCTCCTAAGAATTTGAATAAAATACAAATATTAAACAATCACCCAAATATGAGGCCCTCTACTTCCTGTTATACAACATTGCTTCCAGTTTGCTGTCCTGGTAAAAACAACATTCAAGCCCTCTAATGTGCTAACATTTAGAACTATTTTCAGTGAGAGGTTTGTATCTTCTAAAAGAAATAACAATGACAAACCAGAAAAGCAAAGGAAGCTTTCAAAAGTAAGCCAGAGACTGTGGTGGAAACCATTTATTTCTTTATGATCTTAAAAGATCCAGGTGTTCTTAGATTCCCTCACGGTTGGATTTTTCTTTAGCTAGCTCTCACAAAAAAATACATTTAATAATAACACCTTAAAATCTGCCAGTGTTATGCATAAATATTTGAGACATTCACAGACAAATGCAAAACTCCAACTCCCTTTCCACACTGCAGAATTAATGGAGTGTTCTCTTAAAGCAAACAATGAGGTTTCTCTTTGGCAAAGTTACAGAAATACATTTCCTTTTCAAAGATAATTATAAAGACTTCTTTCTCAGGGTGTGAATGCCATCTATTTTCAGTATATGTCATATCCATTATATTTTCTCATTTTTCTCTAATGCTTCAACTGCTTACCCTAAGATCACACCAACTACTTACTAAACCTGAAAGTTTAGTCTTTGATAGGCCAACCAGATAAAACTCACTGGTAAGTTTGCCCAGCAAATCTAGTGAACTTATTAACTATTCTTAGCTGCACTGCTTTGATCCCATATGAATTCACCTGTGTTTCAAATGACCGATTGAGTCTTCCCCCAAGGAATTTTGATGCAGTTCATTTGCTCATATTCAGAACCCCTAAGTAGATGTGGGGTTTTTTCTCCAAGAGCAGACATTAAAGAAAACAGAGAAAGTACTGCCCACATGTGTAATTCAGGGGAGGCACCAAATACATCAGCCATGGTATCTGCCCCCCCACAGTCCATGCTAGGGAGCTCTGCTTTCTTCTGAGATGCTGTGACCTCACCGAGGACAGATGAATAGGAGCCAATCTATAGCTTGGCTAGTAACCTAAGAAGTATCTTGATGTGGAAAGTTAATGAGACCTTATCTTGGAAATTTAAACTGATAAATATTAAGATGATGAGAGGATAAGCACCTAACTCTCTCCATTTCTCAAGTCCATAATAGGAATTGTAATAAAAGCCTTTACAACACAGCAGAGATTGAGTTGACCAGTAATATTAAAACACTTAGAATAGGGTCTGGCCCTTAATAGGCATAGAATAAATGTACTGTCATCATCAACATCATTACTGTTTTGAATAGTTGTCTTCTATTCAAAAATCTTCCATAAGAATGCATGTGTAACAATGTATGTGTAATAAGCTGAAAATTTAAAGTAATCAGGCATGACTAGCCCTACCATATGAAAACAAAGAAAATAAAGCCACTTTAAGTAAAATGATATGGGATTCATGCAGAATGAGGTAAATATAAATTGATCTGAATCCCCTATTATAAAAATATTCATCCATAGTTTTCTTCTATTACATTCATTCTATAGATTTAAATCTTTAACCTACCTAGAATTTATTTTGCTGTAAGAAGTAAGTTAGTGATTTTGTTTTATTTTATTTTTCCAAGTAGCTGCCAAGTTGTTCCAAAAATAATTAATAATTTAATACTATATCTTTTCTTCACTAATTTGAAATATTTTTATCATACACTAAATTCACATATATATGCCCTCACCCCCAAAAGAAACAAAAACAACTTTAATGAAGAAAGTACTGTTAATACCAGTCATTTTGTTTTTATGAAGAATATGGACAGTGACATTTTCATGATTTTGTAAATAATGCATCTGTTTCAGGGCAATTATAGTTTCAAAGTCCATTATTTTGTTTTATTTTTTAATGCATTCACTTTTGCATTTAGGTGGTTTTTAATACCCTTTTTCTCTTCAGTTTGGTAATAGATGGCTCCACAATCTTGCTCCAGTTCAATGAAGGTTCTTTTAAAGGCAGTGCCAGACAAAGTGTATACGAAGTTCTGACAATTAAGTTCGCGAACACATCCTAGAAAAAGTGCTACATACCTCATTGCTGAATATCCCTACGGTCACCTCTGAAGTACTCCCCTTGGGAAGCTATGCACTAAGCCAGCACCAAGTCCATCCTTCAAAGAAATTTTGGAACTGTTTCTGGAATGGCCATCAGAGCTGTCGTTGTATTACCCTTGATGTCCTGAATGTCATCAAAATGTCTTCCTTCCAATATTTCTTTTATCTTTGGGTAAAGAAAAAAGTCATTGGGGGCCAGATCAAGTGAGTAGGGAGGGTGTTCCAGTACAGTTACTTGTTTACTGGCTAAAAACTCCCTCACAGACAGTGCCCTGTGAGCTGGGACATTGTGGTGATGCAAGAGCCATGAATTGTTGGAGTAAAGTTCAGGTCATTCAACTTTTTCACGCAGCCTTTTCGGCACTTCCAAATAGTAAACTTGGTTAACTGTCCAGTGGTACAAATTCATAATGAAGAATCCCTGTGATACAAATAAAAATTAGCATCATCATTGCAACAAGTTCGCGAACTTAATTGTCAGTCCTCATAGTCATGGATTTCCAGCCCTAGCATGCAGATGTATTTGCAGAAACCAACCCCTAGGGGTCAGAATTAACAAACTAGAAGTGGCCTCGGGGACTTAGTCATTAGCTCAGGAATCCTCAGCTCTTTTTCTCTGGACAGCAGCCTCTTATCTTTTGTGAGAGAATTGGGGTTTTCTGCAAAGGATTTCTGACTTCTCTTCACCTGCTGATATAGGAGTAGGTCTGGATGACAAAGAGAAGACTATGTGAAAATCATTGTGCGTAGGCTAATGAACCTTTTATGCTGCACAAAAATGTTCCTGACTTGACAATTTTGATAACTATTTTAAGTCTTTCCTAATCCTCTAGCATGGAAAAATGTTCTCTGTCGATTTGCCAACTTAGATCAAATAAGCCCTATGTTCACACTGACAAAATTCTTTCTCCTTGTCGTGAGACTACTATACATATGTTTTTTAGAAAAAAAATGTTTAGATAGATAAGTGTGTATATATATATATATATATATATATATATATACACACACTCACATTTAATAAAAACTCTTCAGAAAACCATTTTCACAGAAACACATTTGTACCTGACCTCAGTTATAGATTGTAGCAAAGACAAACAGTTGAGAAGTGCTTAATGTTTAAAATGGATATGGTATTAAATTTTCAGATTCACACTTAATACTTCTTGGTGGAAATTCCTATTAGAAGAAGCTGTGGGAGTTGATAAGTTCACTCAGGAAGAGTGTAATGTGAAAAGAGAAGAAGAGAGAACTGGGAGAAGGTAAGTAGTCCGCACAGAGGAAGCGTTGGAGACAGCAGACGTAGGTGAAGACGCAGGGGCATGAAGAGACTGAGCATGGAGTCTGGGTGGGAAAGCCTGAAGGGAACACTAAATGGGTTTGACAGGCTGGAGAGGGTGGGTGGGATTCAGAACTGGAGGCGCCAGTCTGGTTGAATTGTGGCTATATTGTGGTGATCTGGAAAAATAAGATGTGGTCAGGAGGTGGGTATGAGTCTGAGATTTCAGAGACGGAGCAATTGTAGGGAGTAAAGTCAAGGTGTGGTCTTGAGACATCAAGCACTATGAGACTATTGCTTCTTTAGATGAAAGTGTAAAACTACTGCCTTGGGAGGAAATGAAAGTCCCAGTTTCCTGCTCCCAGTTGACTTCACTTTTGCACAATGGAAGGACAAACAATTGCAAAGGCCATTGTGCATGGACAATGACCAGGCCTGAAGCATCGATGTTAACCCAACTTTCGTCCTAGTTCCAGCAATCCCACTGCCAACTTTGGACTTTATCAACATTGCAAACCCCTCTGATCATCTATCCTCTTTCCTGATGTGCTCATCAAATCCAATTTCCCACTATTCTCCTCCTTCTGAAGACTTACTGTTGGTTGTTATTCCCCATTTGATGGTAAACAAACCCCTTTATTATTCTCAACCTGTTCAAAGAGCTTCCCTGCCCTCTATGTCCTCTACTTTCCCTGCAGAGAGGGAAAGTTCACTCTCCCTGAGGCTACCATTTTCTGCAGTCATCTGGCATAGAAGCTGTTCTGTATTTTCAAGCTCTGCTGTGTGCAGACCTCTCGCATTTCCACTTCCAAAATCATTAATATTTCCTTAAGTACCTCATCGTCATTTTCACCTCACTACACATTCATTCTCAAACTCAGGCACTTGTATCACCATTTTCTCCTGGAGAACTTTAATCTCCATGCAGAAGACTATCCATAAGCTACCAGTCTCATAGTGCTTGATGTCTCAAGACCACACCTTGACTTTACTCCCTACAATTGCTCCGTCTCTGAAATCTCAGACTCAAATACCCACCTCCTGACCACATCTTATTTTTCCAGATCACCACAATATAGCCACAATTCAACCAGACTGGCACCTCCAGTTCTGAATCCCACCCACCCTCTCCAGCCTGTCAAACCCATTTAGTGTTCCCTTCAGGCTTTCCCACCCAGACTCCATGCTCAGTCTCTTCATGCCCCTGCCTCTTCACCTACGTCTACTGTCTCCAACACTTCCTCGGTGTGGACTACGTACCTTCTCCCAGTTCTCCCCTCTTCTCTTTTCATATTACATACTCCTCCTAAGTGACCTTATCTACACCCACACCTTTAACTGCCACGTATAAGCTAATGCTTCCTGAATCTCTAGCTCCATCCATAACTTTCTCCTAAATTCAGGAAGAGCCACATAACTGATAGTCTATTGAACATTTTTATTAGCACTTGCAAACTCAGTTTGTCAAAACTGAGCTACTCGTCCATCCCCACCTTTGGCGTGGGAAACATGATCCTCTTCTTACATCCCTCATCTTAGTGAATAGTGCATCCCATCTATATCCCCAAATGTTTCTAGGCTACTTTGCACAATGCTTATCGTAGCATTTTTCACACTGTTGTAGCAGCTGTTCATTTGTCTGGCTCCCACATTAGCCTACATTTTCACAGGACAAAGATTTTCCTTGCCTCAGCATACACAAAGCAAACAAAGCACAGTGTTAGGCACATAGAGTGTTCAACAAATGTTTAATGAATTAATGAACAAATAACTGATTCAATCAGTTTTGTTACCGAAGGGTGGGCCCTTCTCGGTACGGTGTCCAGGTTCCAGGCATCTCAAGCAAAGAATTGAATGAGGCACAGAAATAAAGAGGTGAAAGAGTAGTTTTTTAGAAGAGATAGTACACTCCAAAAAAATAGAAGTGGGCCCGAGCAGCAGAGAATAGCTCAAGGGCCAAAGGTGGCATTATTAGGAGAAAAAGTACACTCCAAAGAGTTTGGAGCTGGCAGGCCAAGCAAAAGAAGGGGCTCAAAAGGCCCTGGTGAGGACTTGGAGTTTTTATCCCTTTTTTTCTCTAGAATGGGCTGTTCTTCTCCAGGCGTGGGACCACTTGATTGACACCTGTGATTGACAAAGGGCCATTACCTCCTTTCTTTAGACTGTGCATGTTCCTTCCCAGAATTCAGTCTGTTATAATGATATTAATGAACTTCTGGGCATATGTGTGATATTATAATATGGTATAATGAGGTCCAGGAGAAATTAAAGTCGTTGTGGCCTTTACTGAGAAGGTATGAGTGGCCTGTTTAATCTAGTTGGGTATTTTGTACCCATTTGTTTCCTCATAGAGGTAGATAATTACAGTGAAAAGGGAAAGTTTTGGGCAGAGAGGGGATGTCTTTTGGGCAGTCACATTCTATGAGTTTTGTTGGATGTACAAGAATGTAGAGACCCGATGTCTATCTCTAACTGCCTGCCTTGTTTTCCTCTTGAGAGACGTGATCCCCTTAAAATCTCTATGGGCAGTTGAGAGACAGGAGGTTTTTTCTTCTGTATCTGCTTCTTGCTGGGTAGGGGCGTAGAGCTGTCCCTACCTATTGAGGGATTCACGGAACTCTTGCCCTATCTGA
This sequence comes from Rhinolophus hipposideros, assembly GCF_964194185.1. Classification (NCBI taxonomy): domain Eukaryota; kingdom Metazoa; phylum Chordata; class Mammalia; order Chiroptera; family Rhinolophidae; genus Rhinolophus; species Rhinolophus hipposideros. The sequence goes on from NC_138064.1 coordinate 50,101,619, forward strand.
TCTCAGATGAGAGGAAGGGGTTTTGAGATCCACCTAGAAGACCACATTGGCTTCTTTGGCTGGGACTGGTAATCTTGTTGTGCTATCATCTGTATCCCTAATACCCCTGAATGAGGAAAAATAGATTTTAATTAATAAATTTAAAAGTGTTGGCATAAAGAGCAGAGCTCCAAGCTATTAATGTGAGGTGGCTACATGATGGAAAATCTGTCAGTTCTCTAGGGCCTGTGGCCACTTAACCGGTTATTCAGGGGTCGTTAATTGTCCAGGAGTTAGGCCTGGAACGGGTAGGAGAGAACACTAGGTTTCAATGATTACAATCAACAAGCACAAATCACAAGTTTCAGAGTAATTATCTAAAGGAGGGGGTAGGAGATTTCTATGATTCAGGTTAAAAACAATCTATTATTTATGATTAAGAAACTAATGGAGTTAAAACACGAAAGAAAGAAAACTTAAAAGATTTTCTATAGTGAGACGCCCTTATATTTGGCCTGTATCAGTTTCACATTTTTCAAAGTAGAATCTGAAATCAGTAGGTTTACAGGCAATATAAGAAAAACAAAGTGAGAATTTCAGGCAGAGTTTGGAGAAATGTATATTAAGAAAGCTACCACTGTGTTAGGCTCCTTCTGTTTCCAGAATTAAGTCTCCCCCAAAAATTGTTATTAAATTAAAATGGAAATAAGAGGTTGTTGAGTCTGACTTTTCATGGAAACAATAAGCAAGAACCTTACATTAACATAATGCAGAAGGTAAGGCATAGCATGTCTTCTTTGACATAAGAAATGAAGAGTCCATGGACATCAATGAGATCCTCAAAAATGCTAGGAGAACTGGAACAAAGAGAGGAAAAATCGAGCTTAACTAAGAGTGAACATACGGCTCTTGGTCCATATAAGTGATGCATGGAAGTGACAGTGAAATGTTCCATAAGAAACAGAAATAAAATAGTTCTGAGAGTAAATACAAATCAACACTTACTAGATGATATTGGAGATAAAGTTGCCACTTCTTAAGGCTGCAAAATTTGATTGTAATACAATTGGTTTACCTTAAGAAATGTGTAACTTTGTATTTGGGTAAGGTGTGTCAGCAACCAATATCTGATCACATCTGGAGCATATACAAGACTGAGCTTATCTGAGGACCCGATGACCTGAAGTCCTTGGACCAAAGTGAATTCACTAAAACACAAGGTATGTTAGAATCCAGGCTGATCTCTCCTAGGCATACTTTCTATGGACTGAATTGTGTCCCCACCCCCCCCCATATTTGTATGTTGAAGTCCTAGCCCCAGCATGACTATATGTGGAGATAGGGTCTTTAGGAAGTAATTAAAGTTACATGAGATAATAAGGGGTGGTAGGGAGATAATCTGATAGAACTGTGGCCTTATAGGAAAAGAGGGGGGGGGGGTCTCTCATGTGAGACACAGCAAGAGAACACAGAGAAAAAGTGGCTGTCTGCAAGCCAGGAAGAGAGCCCTCACCAGGAACCAAATCCTCTGGGACTTCCAACCTCCACAACTGTGAGAAACAGATTTCGGTTGTTTAAGCCACCCATTCTGTGGTATTTTGTTATGGTAGTCCACGCAGATTGAGCCAACAGCCAATATCAAGTTGGACTCTATATTTGAACTTCTATACTCTCCGCTGAAACAATGGGTTTTCTCATAGAAAATTCAGATTCGTAGCTAAAAGCCAAAACATGAAGTCAGATGATCCTTGTTGAGCCACCCTCTGGGATCCTCTGTTCCGTCCTCTCTCAAAGGAGGATGACCATGCTGCCCAGCCAGCTTCACATCATTGCAGTTATGATGAAATGCGTGAGGACACACTCTTGAACCCGGATGTGCCGAGAATCGCCAGTGTCACGAGATCAGGCCCCTGTACCCGTTGAACCCAGAAGGGAGCTGCACATTAGGAATGTTGGCTCCTAGTTTTAGTGTTTAACCGGAACAAATGGTTATTATAATTCCTCATTGGAATAATTAAATGGGGGTGTTCAGAAGCAGCTGGAATTTTTTAGGCAGCCTAGTTTCAGGCAGGGGAAGTTTCAAATCAGTTCAGGAGGGAAACTTGGAAAAACTGAGATATGGAAAAAAAGAGTAAAACAAATGTGCAGCTTGACAAAGAAAAAGCCAAAAAGCTAAGATAACTCTGGCTTCGTTTCCCAAGGCAACAGTCTGTCCCTCAAGCAAATGTCCCATCCAAAGGGAGCAGGGAGAGTTCCCGCAGGCTAGCTCTTCTCTGGTTGTGGGAGTTGGCGAGGGCAGGGGAACTGTGTATTTGAGGTCTAGAGAAGACAAAGCACTTGAACTGAGTAAGGGTAAAAATGAAAGGAAAACGAGAAGAAGGCTAACAGCCTGAACTTGGACTAAAGTAAATTCCATCAAACGTGATGAAATATACACAATTCATAGAGCAAAAGCAGGAGCTGAGGTTCACACATCAGCCAAAAGCTCAGCCTCTCGCCAGAGGAGCCAACACACACAAGTGCTCACAGGGTGCCCTTGACCTGGGGGCTGGGTGAAGCGATGACAGCATGGAGGCTTTGGTGGTAGCCCAGGCATGGTCATGCCACATCCAACGCACTGGAGAAGCCAAAACGAAGGGTGAGCAAATACGACACAACTAAAAGGCACCGCCGGTGTGTTCCTCTCCCAGCTCTACCACTTACAAGTCCAGACTCTTCGATAATTCACTTCATCTCTGTGGACCCCAGTTTTCTCCTCTATAAAATGAGGTTGAGAGAACTGGCTGGACCTGCCCTACAGGGCTGTTGGGAAAATCAAAAGAGCTACAAGAGCAAGTATTTCACAACTGGAAAACATCCTACGCATCACTGGTATTCTATGCAGGTGTTTCTGCATAGCCCTCCCCTCCCCGCGTCCCATCCCCCCCCCAGCGACTGAAGGGCACGTGCTCAGTTAGACCAGTGCTCCGCGCACATCCGTGCTCTGCACAGCAAGGATCGCACTGCTTTCTTTCCTCCTGGCAGCCTGAGTCGTGGCACAGCTGCAGCTGTGGTGGTGGCAGGAATGCCTCCCTGGGCTGCACTTGTCTCTCCTTCCTCTCTTTTCTCGAAGCCGTGCCAAGCAACAGAAAAACACAAAACCTCCAGACTCTTGCACTCCCCACCCACTTCCTCCTGCTCAAATTCCTGTCTTCCTGCTTCCCCGTAGATGGCATTACTCATGAAAAATGGGCTTGCTGCAGGGTCTGCGATGTTCGACCTGCCTCTCCCTTTGAGGGGAACAAAATGATGCCTCTTTCTCCTTCCAATGGGGGTGAAATGTGTGTGCTGTAATCAGGTTGAGGGAGGGAGAGCAGTGGGGATTTCCCTGTGATGGGCTCCACAAGCACCTGTGGCCCTTAGGGAACTTTTTGGGGCCTTCCTGGAACTGCCTTAGGGGCACGAAGGCAGCTGGTTTGTTATGTGGGGTCGCAGAGGAAGCGGCAGTCCTGGCTCACATTTCTTCTCCACCCGCCCAAGTTGCAGCTCCTTGGCATGCATGCTGCCCCTGGCCCCACCCTGCGAAGGCTCCCCCCATTCCCTAGCCTCCCATGGGTACCAATGTACTGACTCGTCCCGCCACGGGCTTCACCTTTTCCTGGCCTCCTGCTCTCCCACCTTGAAAACCCAAATAGGGCCCAGAACTCGAATGAATTCAGTCATACAGGGCTCTCTTTGTTTTCTTTCCTTTTTTCCCTTTACTGGGGAATAAAAATTCCCTTAGGGCTCAGCATGCAGTTTGGCAGCCTCATGGTTACTCACCTCCAGCTTTGCTCCTGACTCCGTGGTCTTGAGCCAGGAACACAGATGAATTCCGATCCGCTGGCGAGATGCTCAAGCACTGGTGAGGAAAAGGGGACGTGGAGGCCACCCCATAATAACAGGACGAATGTTTCCATTACGCTTCACAGTTTACTAAAATGCCCTTACATGACTGCATTACTTTATTGGAGCCTCACAACAACATTAGGGAGGTTATTCAGACTAGAAATAGGCAACTCACAAAGATCACACAATTTGTCCAGCAAACATCCGGCCTGATTCGAGATGGTTCCGGAAACTACACCTGCTGCTCTGCACCCTCCCCCTCACACTCTCTCTAGAGTCTCTGCTGCCTTCCAGTTGCCACCCTGCACCTGTACTAGAACAGACCCCACCTGCCCCAGGAGCGGCTGTCTGCAGCTGCAAAGCCAAAGGAGCAGTAACAGGGGCCATCAGAGAGAGTGAAGTCTCATGAATGTCCCTGATGAGGGCTCGCTGGGTCAGAGAGCCGCTCTACTCCTTGAGCTGGCTTTCCCCACGTGGACAGAAGTCCTCAGGTTGCTGGCTGTCACTAGGCAGCCTATGGGGAAGTTCCCTCGGAGGTAAGTGAGAGGTGATTCCAAGTCAGTGCTTCTCAACTTTGTACACATTAGAACCACCTGGAGACTTTGTTAGAAGTGCTTATTGCCCGGATCCCAGCCCAGAGCAATTGAATCAGATCACTGAGAGGGGCCTAGGCATCTGTATGTTTTTAAATTTCCCCAGGTGATTCTGCTGCACAGGAATGATTTAGAACTGCTGCTCCCGGTATTCAGCATGAGATGACCCAGGAGATCACCAAGTACAGGCACCCTGAAGTCAAACCAGTGTGCTGCTACCCCTCTTCTTTTCTCCACCTTTCCCCCAAACCATTCATTCCCTTTTAACTTGCATTTCTGGGTCCTTCTGGGGTATCTTCAAATGTCATAAGAGAAGAGTGCTGGTTGTTCAAGGCCCTAACTTTCTAGCAAATCCCACAGGAGTCTCAGTGTCCAAGAAGTGTCCCTGTCAGCTCAGATTAGAACTGTGGAGCTAGCAGACTGCCCAAGACTATTCTAAAGACACCCCTCCCATTGCAAACGGTCACTCACTATGGGGAAGAACAGCAAGGAGAAGTGGTGCCTGGCCAGTCCAAAGAACTGAGGCAAAAAGGTTAGGGACTGTCTGTGCTGGGACACCAGCTACTACTCAGTACTTTCAGCTGGAGACTAAGGGACTCCAGGATCAGTTACCATCATTAGATTTCCTTTCAGGCATTCATCAAAAAACTTTCTGAGCCAAGCCTCCCAGACACCCACTACTTATGGCCTCCCTGGGGCTAAAGCAAGTGGCCCTGTTATCCAGCACCATGGTCAGAAGCACCCCAGAACCTAGCATGCAGCTTAATCATAACTCCTAGCACCCCAGAGAACCCATGCCCAGAGCATGTCGCAGGAGCAAAGAGACTAGGACCAGTCTCCTGAGCGGAAGGGGAGTAAGGTGTTTAATGCAGCAATGGAGAGTTCTCTACTCAGCATATGCAATACAAATGAGAGGGTAGATGCTTTTACATCTTGTTTCGATGATCCTCACAACAACCTGTGAGGTAATAATTATTATTTCTGCTTTAATTACAATTATCTCAGCTCAATAGAGACCCAAGGACAACACATACCCAGGACCTAGGAGGCAATAGAAGCAAAAGTATTGTATACAGGTCTCAAGCTTATGGGGTGGAGGGTATTGACTGCTCATCAATGGTAAATCTGTGCAGAGAAATAGGTGCTACAGAAATCCACTGACCCCTCATGCTAATATAAACCCAATGAGGAATATTATTCACCTATAAAAAGAATGAAGTTCTGACACATGCTATAACATAAATGACCCTTGAAAACATTAGCTAAGTGAAAGAACACAAAAAGCTACATATAGTGCGATTCCATATATATGAAATGTCTGGAACAGATAAATCCATACAGACAGAAGTAGATTCCTGATTTCTAGGGCCAGGAGAGACTGCTAAGTGTCTGATAATGGGTACAGGTCTCTTTTGGGGTGAGGAAAATGTTAGCGGTGAGGATTGCACAACCTTGCAAATATACTAAAAACCACTGAATTGTATATTTTTTGTGGTATATGAATTATACCTCAAAAAGAAAACAACCCCAAGGGTGAAAGCCTTTAAAATCTGAAAGCTACCCAGGATTCCTTGAGGATCTTAGGGGAGCCTAAGAAAAACTTTTATAAGATTTCTCAACTATAAGTGGCAAAGGCAAAATGTAAGCCAAAATTTGTCTGGTTGTGAATATTCTGCTTTTCTCCCACTCAGTGTCAAGTTCAGTTAGTCCCATAACTCATCAGCAAAGCTTATTAGCCCATGCCAGTTGCTTTCCTCCTGACATCTCACTCAGGTCCGCTGCACTGAGGAGTTGGGGTTGGGGTTAGCATGAGATTGAATCAGAAGAGGACACGGGCAATGTGAGCCCAAGAAGCCCTTTGAGAGATTGGGGGAGCTAGGGAGCTGCCACTGTGGAGGGCTTAGGAGAACCTGGAAGCAGGACAAGGTCTCTGCATGATCCCAGCCCCTGGCACAGTTTTCCACCCAGCCTCAGTACATAAATACCAACACTGGGTCAGATCGCTGAAGTGGTGTCTCAGAAAAACGGCGAGGACTGAGAAACTCAAGCGGCACGCGGAGATCAGGGAGAACACAGCTTTATTACGGCCAGTGGGCTCAGCGGGTTCCTTCCCCAAAGATTGAGCCCCCCAGCAAGGTTTTGAGCAGGTTTTTATGGGTTGGGGACTTCCTTGAGTCGGGGAAGGGGTAGGTATCATCTGGTGATTGGCTCAAGGTGTGGCTTGGAGGGGCTTATGCGGAAGTGAGCTGGGGCTTAGGCTGGGGACTTCTCTCTCCACTGGGGCCACCATTTTAGCTCCGTTCCACGTGGCAGGGAACCATTTTTTTTTTTTTTAAGATTTTATTGGGGAAAGGGAAGGGAACAGGACTTTATGGGGGAACAGTATGTACTTCCAGGGTTTTTCCAAGTCAAGTTGTTGTCCTTTCAATCTTAGATGTGGAGGGTGCCGTTTAGCTTCAACTTGTTGTCCTTTTAGTCTTAGTTGGAGGGCGCAGCTCAGCTCCAGGTCCAGTTGCCATTGCTAGTTGCAGGGGGCGGAGCCCACTATCCCTTGCTGGAGTCTAGAAGTCGAACCAGCAACCTTATGGCTGAGAGGATGCGCTCCAACCACCTGAGCCATCCAGGAGCTCAGCGGCAGCTCAGCTCAAGGTGCCATGTTCAATCTTAGTTGCAGGGGGTGGAGCCCACCATCCCATGCGGGACTTGAGGAGTTGAACTGGCAACCTTGTGGTTGAGAGCCCACTGGCCCATGTGGGAATCGAACCAGCAGCCTTCAGAGTTAGGAGCATGGAGCTCCAACCACCTGAGTCACAGGGCCGGCCAAGGAAACCATTTTAAGGTCAGTTTCCCCATCAGTGGCAGCTGCCGGTGAGCACCAATAAAATGTGCTTGAGGAGCTGCAGCCCCACCCTCATCTCAGATACCATCAGGCCTCACCTCCCTGTTAAGCTTAGTCACCCCAGAGGTCCAGATCCCTGAGACTCATCATTACCCAGAGTCCTGCGCCCACCGTCAGGCCTTTCCTTTGTATGGCTGTTCAGTCTGCTTGGGCCCCTCTCCTCCAGTCACCTGTACAGCTAAACCCCTCACCTCTCTGAATCTCGCCTCTGAATGAGGCGTATGCTGACCACTCTGTTTTAAATCACACACACACGCCTCTGCCTTCGCTCTCCTCCTGCCCCCTCTTACCCTACGCTACCTACCTATCTTGTTTCGCACTTAACACCTTCTAACATACGACATCATTCATTTGGGTATTACCTTTGAGATTTCTTATCTATTTCCCAGCTAGAACAGTACCCAGCATATTATAATGCTCCATAAACACATGCAGAGTGACAGATGAATTGACAAACTTGCATTTTGGTCTGTTATGTCCCTAATCTACCAGACACATACTTCCTACCACAGACACATACTTACTTCCCTGCCCTGTGGGATACTCGCTCTGAGCTCAACATCAGTACCATAATCAGACTTTCTCAGTCTTTTTTGAAAGACCTCCACACCTCCACCCAAGCCTAGCTCTTTGATGAGAACATCACCACCACCTGAGAATATCACCTCATCTGCAGTCCTACAGAGAGGTGATCTTTTCTCAGCTTAACTGCACCATCCACAGTGGCTCCTTCCCTATCTAAATTATGCACTCCAACTCTCTGTCCCACTATTCTGTCCTGTCAGCCACTTCTTTCTTTTCTTTGAAGAATTTGTTACAATATGAGAATATTGTTTAGTCCTTTACCTGTTTACAGTCTTTCTCCCTCTGGAATATAAGCTCCATGAGGACAGGAACTATGTCTGTCTTCTTTATTACCAAATCATTAGCCCTTAGCTGCACGACAGGCACCCAACAAACATCTGAGGAGGGAGGAAGAGACAAGGAGGTGAGGAGTCAGGGAGGTGTCAACGAGAGCTGGATTTGTCCTTGTGTATTCCAAATTCTTCTGCTGTATTCACTGCCCAGGAGGGTATTATTCCATTAAGACACAGAGCCTCCTCATTCTACATTAGACAGTAAACAGAGCTTGAGAAGAGACGGGAATTCTGGATATGAAAGGGGAGGGGATAAGATCTGCTAAAGAAGATCTGATAATTGAACCTGGGTGTGGAGGACGGGGGTACTGGTCAGCAGGAAACGAGAGTGGCTTGAGCCAAATCCAAGCCTGCTGGCATGCTCTCTCCCACTTGCTTGACGAGGGGCTTCATGGTGGCTAATTCCAGCATCAAGCCGTGGACACAGATGGCAACCAGAGAGCTAACTCTTCCAGTCCAAATGGTGGTAGTACCGTGTTTCCCTGAAAATAAGACCTAGCCAGACAATCAGCTCTAATGCTTCTTTTGGAGCAAAACTTAGTGTAAGACCCAGTTTATTATATCATATTATATCATATTATATCATATCATATCATATTTATTATATTAGACCCCGTCTTATACTAAAATAAGACCGGGTTTTATATAATTTTTGCTCCAAAAGATGCATTACAGTTGATTATCTGGCTAGGTCTTATTTTCGGGGAAACACGGTAAGTATTATCTTCCCTATTGTCTAAATACAGCTAAGCATGTCCATGAAGCCATGTGAAATGCAACAGTCTTTTCTCCACATTTAGAATAGTGAACTTGCATCGGGCCCCTTCTAAGTGGCAGTCCTTCACTAGAAGCGTAATATGCATCACCTTGTCTAATTCTCACCATGAGCACAAGATGTGACTGTCCTCATTCCCATTTTACAGACGTATGCAGGAAGCATGTATCAGTACTCAGGCAGCCTGGCTCCAAAGAGCCAAAGCAGGCTTAACCACATTGTACTGCTTCCTTTCACTGCTGCTTTTTGAGTAAAACTGAGGTTAGTTAGTATATTGCAAGATAGACAGGGGAATCCCTGGTGGAATAAACAAAAAGCAGCCATATCCTGAAACTCCAGGTGAATGTCTCCTTCACTCCAGGACAAAGACATGAGAAACGCCTTGAGGTTAATAAATTATCTCAAAGCCCTTTTGGCCTGACAAAGGAGCAGACCTGACAGGAATGGGTTATTTCGTTAATCCCTTCAGGATGGGCAAACAAGACAAACCTGATAGATGAATTCCATTAGAAGGCTCCAGCCCCCTTCCCCAAGCAGACAGGGGCAGGTATAAAAGTAAGAACTTTTGCCTCAGTCACTGGGCAGCCCCATTCGGGACCCCCCTCCCACTCGGGAGCTCTAACCCTTTGCTTTCAATAAACTATCCTCTTTTTAAAACTTTTTGCCTCTCCTGGATTCGTGTTTCCATTCTTCAGTCTCATGAGACAGGATCCCAGCCCACACCCAGACACTGCTGGCATTTCCTACATCGTTTACATCATTTGGGGGCTCTTCCAGGATTGAAGGAGAGGTAAATATTATCTATGCCTTTCTACTTGCCCACCCTATGGGCCTTCATCATTTTTTTGTCTCTTTCTCCTGTCACACAAATATCGGACCTCCATCAGCCATTTAAAAGCGACTAGCGTGGCTGCCAACCTTAAGCCCCGGAGGTAAAGGCTTTGCAGAAGGGCTCTGGTTGATCCCCTTCGGCACAGAACGGGAGGAATATTGGCCACAGTCCAACTGCCTTTTCTCTTGCTTTCTCTCTGGGGTGGAGTAAAGCCCAAAGACGGCACACGGCTGAGGTGAATGGCCCTTGGCAGCAATTGCGGAATTCTGATCGTTGCTTCTCTGAGGTGTGTCCCAAAGGCTCCCTGGGTCTTCCCCGTAGCCCGACTGCTTGTAAGGGTGCCATTCAGAGGCTTCCCTCCTCCTCTTTGCTATTTTCTCATAACCTTCTGCTGCCTTTTTCCTTTCCACGAGGAGACTGAATACTGGTGCATGGCCAGGACTGTGGGCCTTTGCGGACAACTGAGGGACCCTAGACATGGCTATTCTGTGGTGGGTCCCAAAGGTCCCTCTGGTCCCTTCCTAGCCTGACTGCCCGTAAGGGTGCCAGCAGGGTGACTCCTTTGTCTTTGCTTTTCTTTCATCCTGTCACTGTCTCTCCCCAGCTCTTGAGATGTTGGTCTGGGGTCCCTTCCCTGTGAGACCTCCTTAACACTCTCCAGTAACATATTTTAACAAGCCAGCCAGGAAGTAAGCCCCCTTTAGGCGACCCCAAAACCTCTCACTCACTTTTCCGTACCTCTTTTGTTTGCTGTCCTTTGCGGGCACGGGTCAGACAGTTAAATGGCCATTAGGGTGTCTGCCACTTTAAAACTCCTGTGACAGGATAACCTGGTCTTGGAACAGGTCATTTAGGACCTGCTGGGATCAAGACAAATCCAAGAACCAGTGAGGTCTGTGTTTGTATGGCATAATGTCTCTCTGCAGACTTGATTTTTCATCTCGTCCTTTCTATCGCTGTACTCCTCTGGGGACAGCGCAGATTCTCTGCCCCCTGGCTCTGCCCCCAGCTCAGCTCAGCTGCTGCCGGGAGGGAGAGGGGCCCAAAGAGCGCGGCCTCTGGAGCACCATCCGCCCGGCCACCTCAGCCACTGCCAGGCAAAGGTTTTAAGGAGGACCAGTATATTCCAGACTTGCTTTTCCTGAAGGAAACAGCCTTGTCCAAAGCCTTGTAGGGCTTCAGATATCTCTTTTTGTCCCCCCTCACATATTGGGTTTCAGGGCCTCCTTCCCCTCCCTCTCGCCTAGGCCATATGCCTTCCCTACAAGCTTTAAGTATATACTCCCTCCACTTTAAAGCACCTCATTATCGGCCACAGCCTTTATCAGCCTGTGGGCCAGCGCCAGACATTCAGGTGGACACACACTCACACACACACACTCACACACACGGATTTGGGTGGGTGCCCACCAGAGGCACAGGCCGGGCCGCCCAGGTAAGCGCGAATAAATCCTGGTGCACCTTGTCTCCCCACCCACCTTAGAACCAGTCGCGGGGTGTCTGTGACCCACATTTTCTGGGGGAAGCCCTAGAACAAGTTGTGGGAGATGAATTGCAAAGGGACGTATATATATACGTATTCTTTCTCCCTTTCAGATGGGCAATCAGCCTTCACATGCCTTCACCTCCCTAAATTGCATCTTGAGACATTGGGACAAATTTGACCCTCAGACTTTAAAGATGTGGTGCCTGGTTCTCTTTTGTTCAGAGATTTGGCCTAAATACACGTTGGAAGATGGGGAGACTTGGCCTTCTGAGGGAAATATTAATTATAATACTATCATGCAGCTAGACCTGTTTTGCAGACAGGAGGGCAAATGGTCGGAAGTTCCATATGTTCAGGCTTTTTCCATCCTTAGGGACAATCCAGATCTCTGTAAGAAATGTAAAGTTGACCCGGCTCTTTTGACCGTGATCTCTTGCTTCCCTCCTCCTAAGGAGACCCCTTCTAAGGGGACTTCTCCTAAGGGGACTCCTCCTAAGGGGATTCCTCCTAGGAAGACTCCTTCTAAGGAGATTCTCCCTAAGGAGATTCCTCCTAAAGGGACTCCTCCAAAGGAACCTCCAGCAGGATCCTCCTCTCCTAAGGAGGTCTCTTCAACAAACACCCATCTCCTAATCCACCTATAAACAGGAATGCCTGAGGCTGAGGTAACCGAATGAAAAAAGTGGCACTTTTAAATACCAAATGGCTGATTCTCAAGCCAGACCCCTCCCACTAACTCCACAACTCTACTTGTAAGTCCTGCAGGGACCACTTGCAGTGGGATTCATTATAATGGAAATTGCCTTTAGATTGGAGTCCCAGAGTACTAACATTCTCAATAGCCTACTTTTAAAGTGATGTTATCTCTGTTACAGAATTTGTCAAGAAAATAGTTTAGATTAAATATCTAGGTATTTCAAAATAACAAAATACTGAGGTGCTAATTATTAGGCAGGTCTAAGTTCATCTATTTCTGGCTTGTCACAGCAATGTTAAGAGATAAATTAAGATCTGTTAATAAATATATCTTACATTTTATTACAAAAGCCTATGCTTTTGAAATTTACCGAATATATTCCTGGATTTGCCAGTGGAAGTGCTAATTGCTTGCTTTTGGTTGTCAGTAAAAATTAAGGTTCTGAAGGTTATGGATTCTAACATGGAAGAAAATGGTGTGTGTTTTCAAGGAAGGTATAAGATATGGAAATACATTTTTGAAGGTACTGAAAGAAAACAGTTTGTCCTAAAGATGGTTATTTCTGAATGAGTGAAAAGACACAAACTAAGAGGGACTAGGAAAGTTGTAGAAGGTTTGTTGAGAAGTTTTGAGAGTTTTATATATAGTTAAGCTAAATACAATTAACTAAGTAAATTTAAATCTCAAAAGTAAGCTGGTACAAAATAAGAGTTTTCTCTCTCTAAATATAAAGTTCATTAGCCTATTGGTGTGCTACTGACATTATGAAAAAGTGTTCTACCTGAAAAAGCAAAGATTATATGTCACCAAAATCATTTTCTATTTTTTTTGTTTTCTCGGTCAGGTCCTTGGTTACTCAAAAATCAAATCTAAAAACTAAATTTTGCTAATAGTTAAGTCAACTTCTATATTTTAGAATTGCTAGAATTAACTGCCAATAAGTTTTAATGCAAACCTATACTGCTGGAGCAGATTTACAAGAAACATCCCTAGAAAATCCAGATTGGACGCTCTTCACTGATGGGAGCTCCTTTATAGAAAATGACGTGCAATAGGCTGGATATACTGTAGTTACTTTACATAATATCTGAAAAAATACAAGCCTTCCCTCTGGGGCCAGCACACAACTGGCTGAGCTAATAGCTCTCACCCAAACACTAGAGCTGAATAAAGGAAAAACAGCTGTATTTCTGGATAATCAATCTGTTGATGTCACTGGGTGCTCCAACCAGTGTTTTAATCTTTCAGATGGTAACAGTTTAAACTGTAGGCTCTACCACCTCTATGAGTTCTAATGCACATATCAAATTGCCGGCTAGATGGTTTGTCATTTGTGAGAAGATAACCCCCCAATTTACAGCACCGGGGAACCCAGCTCTCTTGGAAGATTAACTGTCTTTTAACTCCAAAAGCCTCCTCAGGTTAAATATCACAATATCCAGCTGTAACAGCGATATACATTTATTCAGCCCCGCTGATTATGTATCCTTACCTCTTTTTGTAGTATCTCCTATGACCATTGCTTTAAATGTAAAGATTAGTCAAATAGCTCGCTCAATGAGAAAGGCCCTCAATGCTTCCTTGCAGACTATCCATGCCTTGGGACAAGAGTTAGGACAGGTCAGAGACACAGTTCTTGAAAACAGTGCTGCCATAGATTATCTACTTCTCAAATACAATGTAAAAAGTTTAAAGGATTATGCTGTTTCAATCTCTCTGATAATTCACAGTTAATTAAAAATAAAGTTCAACAAATTCATAATATAGTTTCCAATATTAAACTAAAAACAAGATTCTTCGGTCTAGATTTTTCCTTCCTGACTTTCTGGCTTCCCAGTTTCGCGAGACTTAAAGAAACTTTTTTCATTTTTCTTTTATTCATTATTATAGCTATTATCTCTTGCTATTGCCTACAATATGTCTCAGTTTACAGACTACCCACTGGTGGGCTGCGATGGCCTACAAGACAACATCTTCACCTGATTAGTTCATCTACCGGGGTCCCTCAGATAGACCTCTGGACAAGCCCTAGCTGCTGGTCTCTCTCTACGCCCCTCCTCAGCCTGACGTAGCCAGAGCGGTCATCGCCCCTATTCCCTAAGGGCAGTTAGGGTTACGTCTTCAGAGGGAGGATTGAGACAGGTTAGTTAATATGTTGCTAGGTAGACAGCAGGGTCCCGGTGGAATAAACAAAAAGCAGCTATATCCTGAAACTCCAGGTGAATGTCTCCTTCACTCCAGTACAAAGATATGAGAATGCGCCTTGAGGTTAATAAATTATCTCAAAGCCCTTTTGGCCTGACAAAGGAGCAGACTTGATAGATAGGAATGGGTTATTTCGTTAATCCCTTCAGGATGGGCAAACAGGACAAACCTAATAGATGAATTCTATTAGAAGGCTCCAGCCCCCTTCCCCAAGCAGGCAGGGGAAGGTATAAAAGTAAGAACTTTTGCCTCAGTCCCTGGACACCGCTGTTCGGAACCCCTTCCTGCTCAGGAGCTCTGACTCTTTGCTTTCAAAAAACTATCCTCTTTAAAATTCTTTGCTTCTCCTGAGTCCGTGTTTCCATTCTTCAGTCTCAGGAGACACAATCCCGGCCCATACTCAGAAACTGCAGGCAGATCAACATAATTTACATCAAAACAACTCCCTGTTGTTCATTTGACAAGGAGAATAAACCAGCACCTCTATACTCAGACCTAAACTGTGACTTGTTTACAAGGCTGGCTCGACAGTTGTTGGTGCAAGGAAGGTTCTAGTGCATAAGAGTTAGCCGAGATTTTTTAAAAATGCTTTTGTCCACAACTGCCTCTGTACCGTCTTATTTTTAATTTTCATCATATTGAAAACCAATCTTTTTGTTCCCATTTTGTGAAGATGGGAAAAGCCACAAAGTGTGGACAACACAGTGGTAATTGAGGATGAGGCCTTAGGACAGAGTTTTACATTGCAAATATCTATCAATGAATCACTTACTTTTCCTTCCCCAAAACAGGGCTTTGATTCAGATCTGCTTTGTTCTCCTTCAAAGAGAAACTGCATTTTAATAAAAGCTTACGTACCACCTGCAGTGCTTTGGCACACACACACTGAAGTTATTTCTGCAACAGAGGACTGCCGACTTGGGCAGGGGCGCATCCTCCCGCAAAGTTTTACTTAGGATGCTCTGAAATTTAACTTGAGCCACTGAGTGTGACTCCTGAGCTAAAATGCTGACTCAGCGGGGAGGTTTCCCAGATATGCCAGACTCTTTTGCAAGACCATGCAAGGTGTTGGCTGGATTCTGCATCTGTTTAACAAGCAGAATCTGTCTAAAAGAAGCATCTACAGCAATCTAGAAACCAAAAGAAAGGGGTAGGGAGACTATCTTAAAACATCTAAAGCCTAGACTGGAGGCTGGAAAAATAGAAAGATGAAGGAAGAGATTGCTACAAGACTTCTCCAAGGTGTGGCAGCCTCACAGCTTTTTTCCTTTTTTATTTTCTTTCTTTCTTTTTTTTTTTTTTTTTTTGCAGAATCTAAGGGACACCTTCTTCTCCCTTCCTAAAGCTGAAGCCCACACAGACCCTTATGAGAAAGGCAGATGGCCATTGGGACTTCATCTCCTTGCTTTGAACTTGTAAGTAACAGCTCCCCATGCCTATTCACTGAACCAAGAGGGTCCTGCAGGAAAATGGTTCCTTGTCTTCTCTGAGGATGAAAACAGCAGGTGCTAGTACAAACTGGAAAGAACCCTGCAACTGGGTTATACTGATCCAAGACCCCAGAGCAAATAGTCTGAAGCCCAGGCCCATCCTCCTAAAACCACTTTGCCACCTAACTAAACCCATATGGCTTGAATATATTCAAAATACATTTCATATGGGAGAAAGACCTTGATATTCAACTTGTCTCTTTAATCGTGACCTTCCATAAAGGGGACAGTGTTCTTAAATATCCAAAAGAGGACTTCTCAGAAATGTAGTCTTGGGACCATCTGAATTAGCTAGGGTACCTATTAAAAATTCAGGGTCCTGGGCCCCAGCTCAGACCTACTGAATCAGGGGTGGGACCTGAAAATTAGCATTTTGCTGATTAGGGCATTCTAAAACATACCAGGGTTTGGAAATCGCTGGATTTGAGAACTGAAGACTTCACTTTCTCAGAAAAAGCTGGCCCAGGTGAGATCCCAAATATTTTTAGACTGTATTTTCTTTCAAGCACCCTTTCATTGTTATGTTAACAACAAGGCACTTAGGGAGCTGCAGATTCATTACAGAACAAAAGATATGTGCACAGACCAGTGGCATCCAGTTCCCTGAAACAGTCTGCCTAATAGTGTTATTTGCTGCTTAATGGCAGTTTGCTCTGAACAAAAGGAGCAGAGAGACGTGTGTGAGGGTGAATCTGACTTGCGCTTGCAATTGCATTGGAAACGGCAGCCATTACCACTAGATAGGATACCTTCCCAGGCAGTCCTGTGGATCCATTTTTAAAGCCCCCAATTACGCTTGCCTCAGATTGGAAATCCTACATTCTTGGGGCATGGATCTAAGGGTTCATAGATGTGTGTCTGAAAAAGATGTAAACAGAGAATTGTGTATTCCTACTACTCTGTTTTCTTCTCTTAAGTGTCTTCAAAACCATTGCAGCATAATCCAAACAGGATGGAAATTCTTCTCATCTCTGGGCCCAAATCTCATCTTGCCTCTTGCTTGTAAGGGAATAGGAGGGGGTGAGTTTGGGGTTACAGAAACAATACATGTGCCTCCTTTCTTTTCCTTCTTAATTAGTAGGCCTAATAATAAAGGCATCTGCACCAGGCTTTTAATTAAGTTGAAATTTGAAAACATTGTTTATTTTATACTGAGTTCAGGGGAACTTTTAAAAGCATGAATGTGAGGGAAACAACGCTACACTAGAAGTCTCAGTTTTAATACCGAGCATGCCATGCTCAGTGAGCACTGTCTTACATCAGGAACTGAATAATTTTGTCTTTGCCTAAAAATGGTCAATTAGCAGCTAGGAGCACATGTGTTTATCACATAGGAAACAAGCCTCAGTGGTCTGTGTCTTTACCAAGGGAACTTGCCAAATTCCAGAGTCAGGCCCTCTCTCTTCCGAGCTCAGAAACCCAAGTGCTCCCTGAGTACATTAGAATCCTCAGGGGCAGACTCAAATCCACGAAGCCCCCCAAACTGAATGCCAGATGGCCTCATTTACTATGAGAAGTACCTCTCACAGGAACAGAAACATATATCACATAACCAGCTCTTTCTTTCCTGGTTAGTTAACCTACAGGGAAAGCCAAATAATATAATGGTCAAAAATGCCATTTTGCTCATTTACAATCGTGGGGGGAGAAAAACACATTATAAGGAATGGAATACTAAAAGCCCTTATAATAGATCCATTTCTGTAGGCAGAACTATAGAGGGAGTCAGGTAATAGAGATTGCCTGCAGAGCAGGACATCAGAACCAAGACTCCGTCAGATAAGTACAGTGCTTACTTAATGTGATCAGGCTTGGGTAGCCTGATACTTCCACCTATAAGATAGGATTGGTCTGGCCCATGGGAGGAGATTATTACTTCTCCCCTGGACAATGCTGTGAAGAGCCCTGCCCACTGCTCCTGGTGACTCCATTTTCTGTGCTCCAAGCTGATCACTGTGCTCCTGACTTTCACATTATTTCTTCAGCTCTGCTTAACATCAGTCAAGTTACTGACCCATTGTCTTTTAAATGGCTTTGCATATTCCAAGTGCTGTATTCTGTACCATGTTGTGTTGATTTCATAATTTAACTCTGTGCCAGCTACCTTATTTCATTTTTGAGAACAACCTCTCTGAAGCTCCCGATACAACATATCTGAGTACAATGTTCTATTTCTGATTTGCAAGTATCTCCAGCTTGTATTTAAGATGACAGTAACAAATTCACAATCCATCTCTTCCTTAGCATGGGTTTTCTCAAACTGTGAGCTGGGCTGAGCCACTTTCAAATCCCATTGCAGGGGCATCATTAGTGGTAGAGATGCCACCCTCCCCTGGTTACTATTTGTCGGGCTGGGGGGCTGAAGGCAGGGGTAAAGCAGTGGCTGAGCAAGGTAGTGCAGATGGGGCCATAGGTCCGCAGGGCCAGTCTGTGGAGGCACAGCAAAGACGCCAGTTAGGGAATTTTTTAATTTCAATTTATTCTATTAAAATTTTTTGATTTGTTGGACTGAACATCTATTGCATGAACGTACCTAACTTTGCACAGCATTTATTCCTTTTCAGGTAAATTCTAGTGGGCAGAAGGGAATGGAAAACAAGCACTTTATATAACCCCCAAGGGCTATTTGCTCTCCTTAAGTTACTGGGGGAAAGGAGCTAAAGACTCAGTTCTTCCAAAAACTTTAGCCTGGAATGAAGGTACCACTCAGAAATGAAGGATTAGGTTAGGGCAACAAAATAGAATCTAAAAAATCAGACAAAACAGGCCACTCAATCCATACATTCCAAAAGAAATGTGTGGGGTGGGCCATAAAAGGATGGGAACCTATGTAAGGAGTCCAGGCTCTACCTTCCCTTGCCCTTTGACCTGTTCTTCTACTTTAAGCATGTAGGTCTACATTGCGAAGCAGAGCCTGCATCATTAGTGTTTCTGCATGGAAAGTGTGGGCACAGCGTTCAGCATTCACCCTAAGGAGACAACAGACTACTGAGGTGGCCTTGGCCCTCTCTGTGGGGCATTTGTGGGACCCTGAAGCAATCTAAAGACATGCAGAGTTCTAGATGGGACTTCTGCCATCTCCAGAAAATTGGGCATCCAAGCTGAACAAGGAGGAAAAGGAGTCTTAAGATTCCACTGAAAAGGTCTGGGGTTGTTGACCATGACGCACTATCTGTATTGAGAGCCCTGCTGGCCTAGGCTGATCAGGAAGGGGATGACTCCCGGGACCTCCGTGGAGCTAGTGGAGACTACTCATCAAGTTCCAGAGTAACACAAAAAAGGAAAACATGTGACATGCATCTCGATCCTCCAAAGTTAAAGCCCAGGAATTAAAGAGAGGCAACTCAGATAAGCAAAAGGCCAATTTACCAATTTTAGGCCACAAAAAACAAAGATCCTGGAGTCTTAAACTTTGCAGTCTAAAAACAAAATGATTCTGGATAGGTGTTAGGATTCCTATAATGTATGTTAAAAGGAATTGAATTGAATACATATTTTTGAACCATTATTAAACTGTGTAGGAGGGAAGGAGAAAGTAATGAAAAGTGGAGAGACTGGCAAATATTTTATCATTTGGGTGTACCAGAGTTTAATTCCTTTTTAAAGCAGAACCTTGGAACTACCCAACTCTACACTAACTGGTAAGTGTGTGTGTGTGTGTGTGTGTGTGTGTGTGTGTGTGTTAATTTGGAGGCATAAAAAAGCTTAGCATATACCATGAAACCATCCAAATAAAAGAAGAAAGAGGTAAGAACTCCAGAATTTGAGTGTAATTGCTTGTAAAATCTACCTGAACGGTCATAAAAGCCCACTGTACAGGTGAATCCTTTAAAGAAATCAATTATATCATTAAATCCATTCCTACATCTACACACTCTAGTTCTGAACTATTTTTTATTACAAGTAAATTCATATTCAAAATATAGAAACTATCTTCAGTCCTACTAAAAGAATAAAAATAGCTTAAGGCTCACTAACTTAAAGCATCAACACTGAAAAAAATCCCAGTGGTATATACTGTATTTTCAAACTGGAACCATGTCAGCCATCCAGCTCCATATGAACTAATTGGCAAAAGCTAAGTTTTCTAGTGTGGGCAGTGGTGTCTGTGAGTTAAAGCTCTTTCCATTCAAGTGCCAGCAAGCTCCTCTCCTGCTCACCCGAGAACAAAGACGCTCAGCCCACAGCCCTGCCTTCTCCACCCCATGAAGAGTGTCAACCAGAAGAGTCCTTCTTACAGTGCAGCAGAAGAAAGTCACACCAGCTACTCAAGTCTTTCCTTCTTACATGTGAACACACATTTAGGATTGCTAGGCACAGGAATAAAACCAGCAACAAAAAAGAAAAACCAAGATAAATAATCAGAAAGCAGAAATTAACTCAGGAAACAGAGCAATTGTAATTAAAATCCTCAGAGAAATTAGCTATTCATAAACCAGGGTTAGGTTACTATAAATAAGGAACAATCAGAAAACAGAAAGAACTATTAGAAATTATTAGTTACTGATATAAAAAAATACAACAGAGAAATGAAAAAAATAAAAAACTAATTTCTCAGACCTTAGAACAAAAATACAAAGAGATAGAGAGAAAAGTTGAGACAGTTTTATGTTTTGTGTATTTTAACACACACACACACACACCAGTTGAGACAAGACTAATTCAGCAAGTCTAGCATTCAATAGATCAATTCAAGAGAGGACAGAGACCATGAAGAAGAGGAAATCAGCAAAAAATTAATGAAAATATTTTAAAGCCAAGAGGTCAGAAATCTTCACGTTGAAAGGACCTATTAAATGTCCAGTTCAAAAATTTAACAATACCTATTTCTTAAAGATATTACTATGAAATTTCAGAACACCAAGAGTAAAGAGAACATCTTAAAATCTTCCAGAAAATAAAACCAAGTCAGCCACAAAAGAACAAACTTGAACCACACTAGCGTCTTATTTTTCATGAGTAATAGTGAGAATGAATCTACACTTTCAAAAGTCTAAGGAAGAAGAATTTTCAACTTGCTGTGGTAGATTATATATTGAAGTATTAATCTGTATGTTTCCTGTGTGGTTCTTGCCCTCTTTACTTAGTCACTTGAACCCCTGGGATCTTTTTTTCTTCCACTCTGTTCTTCTCAGATAGGCATGAGTCACCCACTTTGGAAGCAGGGGGTGGGGGGGGGGGAACTATAAAACTAAAAGAAAAACCATTTAGATAAAGAACAAGACAGAAAGATATAACTGCATGCTTGCAGAACTAGTTTTTCCATTCCAAAGGCTAAACAAAATGTGGACTGGGGAAGGGAAGAAAAAGGCAGAGGAAATACTTCAGAAAGGAATTGAGAAAGCTCTAAACTTGAGAGGAGAATTGGTGGGATGGGGAAAGCCTTTCTTGAGAGATATAGCTGGTTCCCTGGAAACTGATTTGGTGCTGAGCTGTTCACACTGGCTGCAGTCTCACGTGAGGAGCTGATGGCTGGTCATCATTCACTGAGTGCCCAGTTTGATGGGACACTAATTAATATGAATGGACTATCCCCTCTCTGATGCTATATACCCTAGACATTTTGTGAAATGTTGATGATGATGGGGAAACTGACCTTAAAATTGTTCCCTGCCACGTGGAATGGAACTAAAATGGTGGCCCCAGTGGAGAGAAAAGTCCGCAGCCTAAGCCCCAGCCCACTTCCACATAACCCCCTCCAAGCCACACCTTGAGCCAATCACCAGACAACACCTACCCCTTCCCCAACTCAAGGAAGTCCCCAACCCATAAAAACCTGCTCAAAACCTTGCTAGGGGCTCAGTCTTTTGGGAAGGATCCCGCTGAGCCCGCCAGCGTAATAAAGCTGTTTTCTCCCTGATCTCTGCGTACCGCTTGAGTTTCTCAGTCCTTGCCCTTTTTCTGCAACAGTGGCATGAATAGAAAGCATTTTCCTCTGACTAAGACAGGTGTCGTGCGGGGTGTCAGGCAGGGTCTCTGGTCCCGCTCCCCACATAAGAACGCAGGACATGGTGAGGCCAAAAAGCAACACCCACGGAGCCATAAGTAGGGAAGTCATATCACTGTATTCTCACCGGGAGGGATCCGCCTCTCTGCAATCCGCTTTTGCTAGCCCCCATTTCTTCTGCTAGCGTAGCCACTGCAGTTATATTAGTGGCCAATGGCTCACTGGTTACAGCTGACTGCCAACTAGCCACAGCTGATGGCCATCCAATCAGAGTTGATGGCCATTTACTACCTGAGCCAGCACCTTTCTATGTGAGGCCAAGAGCCTGGAAACTGCTTTCTGGAGTTCTGTCCCCACAACAGGGCTGGGAAAAACCAGTTGAAAATTGCTCTATTCCAGTTACACTTGAATACTATACCCAGCCAAACTATCAAATGCACTGACAAAACAGCTATTTTGAGACATTCATATCTTAGTTTTACACCATTTTTAAGAAGTTTTTTAAATCTATTTTAGTAAAACGAGGGAGGGAACCAAGAAAAAGAAAGATGGAATCCAGGAGACAGCAGACGCAATATAAAAAAAGCAGTGAAAGAAAGCCCTAGTACTCTCAGAATCTTAGCTGTAGTGCAGGCCTAGAAAAGAAGCAATTCCTATAGCAGCAGGAGGATGGAAGTCTCTGGAAGGAAGGGAGGTTTATAGGAAGGTGGTCTCTGCTAAAAAGGCGATCTTGATGAAAAAGACGATGTATGGACTGAATGTGTCTTCCTGAAATTCAAAATTTGAAGCCCTACTTCCTTACGTAATGGTATTAGGAGTTGGAGGCTTTTGGAGGTAATTAGAATTAGATGAGGTCATGAGGATAGAACCCTTGTGAATGGAAATTAGTGTCCTTATAAGAGTTACAAGAACTTACTCCCTCTCTCTCTGTGGTCCACCAGATGAGGATAAACAAGAAATTGCAGTCTGCAACTTGGGAGAGGGTCCTCACCAGAACACTACCATACTGGCACCCTGATCTTGGACTTCCCAGCCTCCAGAACTGCGGGAAATAAGTTTCTGTTATTTAAGCCACCCAGTCTATAGTATGCTGTTACAGCAGCCTGAATGACTAAGACAGATGGTATGGTGGAATAGATAGTATAATGGAAAGAATTTATCTAAGCGAGTGCTTTAAGGAAAAAACAGAATGAGAGAGATAAAAAGAGAGTTTTCTTTCATGTCTTGTATTATAAGGGCAATAATCCCATAATAAGAGCTCATGACCTAATTCCCCTATCACCTCAGTGGTCCATCTGTTAATACCATCACATTGGGGATTAGGGTTTCAACATATAAATTGGGGGTGGGGCACAAATATTCATTCTGTAGCATTGACTATAGAACTCGGCAAAATGAGCCCTGACTATGTGTCTTTTGGTGAGGGAGACAAAGAGCTTCGAATGATATGGAAGGGGATTGGCATTGGAAAGGAATAAGAGAGTCCCAAGGCCCAATAATGGGCTGGGTGTCCCTTTGTAATTACAGAGGATGTCATTAAGGGTGAGTCTGGGAGGGGAGGGAGAGTTCCCTGAGGACTCTGTGCTGTCCTAAGGACTTTGGTGGCTCTCCTTTCTCTGTGGACATGAAGCAATAGGTTGCTTCTGGGAGTGAGCCCTGTTGACCTCCACTCCCCAGGTTTAGCAGTGTCTCTCAACCTTGTTGCTCACTCCCAGACGACAAAGAGTCAGCCCAGACCACAAAGGGTCACCTTGGTGTTCAGATCGGCAATAATGACAATTTGGCATAGATATGATTGCTTTTACTTTGGTTTTCTCCAAAAGCAGTGGAAATGAGCAGCACAAAGGATATAAACAAGTAAGTTTGCTGGAGTGTAGAAAAGCTCCCTATTGTGTCCCTTTATCTTAGAGAGACCTTTCTAGAGTTTGATGATCTTGCCAGCCTGCAAAGATGCCTTTGATGCTCCAAGTCAGAAAAATTTGCACAAGCATACGATTTTACTACCCAGGAAGCTACAGCTCTCAAAACTTCTGTCTGCTTTATAGCCTTGAAATTCTTATTGCATCAGCTCTGTGACAAATCTCCCCTTATCTGTTCTTAGGCTTCTGAGTTTTCCATTTATGTCCACTAGAGATGATGGCCACTATACATGCCTGACCTTCCAGAGGTGGGGCACACTTCTGTGAATAACAGCAGCTCATTCTAGTGGGGACTTAACTGGACAGAGGATAAGAAAAGAGTATCTATTTGCCTATTTGCCTTTCTGGAGCTCAGAAGCTTCTAATATATGAGAGGGAGGTCTCCAGGCAGATTTTCTTTTAAAATATATTTTTTAGTTAATGGAACATAAAACAAACTTACAGATAGGTTGCTTTATAAAGCTTAAACTAGTTTCCCATTGTTATTGATGTAGAATATTTTCTCTGTGAGTCCCCAAATGATGTAGGGGACTTTGGAGTGAATGCGGGATCGTGTCTCATGAGACCGAAGAATGGAAACCCGGACCCAGGAGAGGCAAAAAGTTTTAAAAGGAGGATAGTTTATTGAAAGCAGTGTCAGAACTCCCGAGCCGGGAGTGGGTCCCGAATGGGGCTGCCCAATGACTGAGTTAAAAGTTCTTACTTTTATACTTTCCCCTGCCTGCTTGGGGAAGAGGGCTGGAGCCTTCTAATGCAATTCATCTATTAGGTTTGTCCTGTTTGCCCATCATGAAGGGATTAACGAAATAACCCATTCCTAACTATCAGATCCTAAAGCGATTAACGATTAACGAAACCATCCCTCAGATCTGCTCCTTTGTCTGGCCAAAAGGGATTTATGAGATAATTAACCTCAAGGCACATTCTCATATCTTTGTCCTAAAGTGAAGGAGACATTCCAGAACCTGGAGTTTCAGGATATGGCTGCCTTTTGCTTATTCCACTAGGGACCTTCCTGTCTACCTAACGACATACTAATTAACCTGTCTCACTATGAGTTATATTGAAGGTGGCAGTGAAAATATCTGTAATGTATTTTCTTTAATTTCATGTACCCTAATTTCAAATGCTTGAATTTGCAATGCCTGAGGAATATAGATTGCCTTTAAAATTAGGATTTTTTTTTTCAGCTGTTTTGTTTTTCTTGTTACCAAGAAAAAATTTAAACACTTGTAGCAGTCTAAGAAATTACCTTCTGTACTTGGAGGGTAAATTTGTGATGACAGTTATTCTTCTTTATAACTCACCCTATCTTTTTGGAACAGACTGTGATTGTGGGCGGATTATTCAGATACTATTGCTTTGGCTGTGCAGTATTTTGCAGCTTAAAAGTGAAAGTTTTCTCTTATCATTGAACATGCATCCTTGCTAAACATACAATAGTAGTTTTCTGGATGTAAATTAGTTCTTTATAGTGTTATTTCACTTCAGTGGCCCTCAAATTTTAGCATATATTAACATCACCTGAGAGAATTTCTAAAATGCACATATGTAGGTGTTACTCACAGAGCATATGATTGAGGAATCTGAGTTGGGGCCCAACAATTTTCATCTTGAGCTTTAGCCTGAGAAGCACATTCTCAGATTCTCTAAATCATTGCCTTAGAGGAGGTTTCTCTACCTTAGCACTGGCCATTTGGGTTGGACGAGTATTTGGTGTGGGGCTGTTCTCTGCATTGCAGGAGACTGAGCGGCATCCCGGGCCGACCCAATGGATGCCAGTAGCATCCCCACCTTCTCAGTTGTGACAACCAAAACTATCTCCAGACATTGTCAAATGTCCCCTGGAGTGATGGATTCGCAAACCACTGCCTTAGAATCTTTGTTCTTCCTAATTCAAACATTCTAGCCACTCACGCATTCTTGTGTGTGATGGATTTGTATATGGAACTGTAGTCCTAACTTGATTTTCTTAGGACTGTATATGTTAAAATGACTCTTGTCATATAGGGCTAAATCTAAGGGCCCATGACTATTTCCAGCCCCCAGACAATTCTTAGGTGACCAGAACAGATTTTTTTTTTTAATTATTAAAATTTGTTGCTAAAATTTACTGTTTGTGATATATACTTGGTTCTGGCTTTACTTGAAAATTCAGAAGATTTTATCACATTAGCTCATATGGTAAGAATCAGTGGGACTAGGGGAACAGCTGAAATAAAGACCCAGATATGCTCTCCAGTTGCCCAAGTCCTCAGTTGGCTGACCTCATCCACAGTATCTGCCTGGCTCCTACAGGCACTAGATTTGCAATTCTTGGTTTAAAGCTCCACAACAACTAGCTGAAAATGGAACACTCCATATGGAATAATTTTTCTGGGGTTGTCAACTTTGATGCCAACTCTTGAATGTATTCAAAGCTGAATTAGATTGTAAGGCAATGGTCCAAATGTTTTAATCTCCTGTGGTTAATATATCTTCTCATTTTTTAATATACTTATGTAGAGTTTTATTTATTTCTAACTTTCTGAAATAAAATTTGGATCATAGATATTCATTCTCCCCACTAATTCATCACATTCCGTAAATATTTTTTGTTATTGACTAATGCAACCTTGCGTGTCTGTTGAGAATTTTTTCTTTCTTAAATGCTGGTTCTTGGTAGGCAAATGAACCATTTCCAGGGAGCAGAGAAACAAAGGAAAAGTGAGTATGTGATGCACTCCTGTCCACAATTAGCCTCACCCCACCCAAATTTATGCTTTTGTGGGAAAAACAATATTACACGGGACAGATAGAAACTGGGTCTTTTGACTGATCGCGAGAGAAAGGTGGAGGAAAATATCCAAGGGTAGAGCTGGATTCATGGGCCTGTGACTGTATGGTCACACAGGTCCTGGGTGTAGAAGGACCCGGTACTTCATTTAATACTCTGTTGTGGCGATCTTGAAATCCTTCCCTTCTTTTTAATTCATTGTAACTCTATTGCAATAGCAAAAGAGTGGAAATAGGGCAGATGTCCATCAGTGGGGACTAACTGAATGAGCCGCACAGTGGAGGACTCTGAGGTTTCAAAAGGAACAAGGCAGATCTGGACATACTACTGTCGAGAGAGGCCGGGCGGAGTGTTCTGAGAATAAAGCAAGGTGGGTGTCCAGCATAGGCAAATATCTACCAGTTTATTATAAAATGATTTAACTGAGGTATATCCAGATGGAAGAAGGCATAGGGCAAGAGTTTTCATGCTCTGTGGGTGTGCCACTCTCCCCAAATCTCCATGTGTTCACCAACCCAGAAGTTCATGAAATTCTTAATAACTTTTGAACAAGAGGCCCTGAAATTTCACTTTGCCCTGAGCCCTATAAATTATGTAGATGGTTCTGTCTGGAGGAGGGACTATTTTATTTTATTTTATATTTTATTATTGTAGGATGTGGGAGCATTCAAGAACATCAAGTTCAAGAATTTCATTATTGTAAAGAAACAGGGACCTTTTCCCTTGCTGAGTAACAACCTCTCAAAACCAGATATGTGTGGGGAACTGCTAGGAGAAAAGGAAACACAGATGAAAAAGAAGGCAGTATCATGGTATGGAGCCAGGTATAAATGGATTCTTTTTTTTTTTCCCCTCTTCTTCTGCCTCCCCACTCCCCACCAACTCTGGTTCAAGCTGTTTCTCAGTCTAGTTGTGTAGAACACAGCTCCCTGGCCTATGCTGGGATTATGAACCTTGCGCTCCTCTCGCTGAGGCAGTAGGTTGTTGCCAGCAGTGGCCGCTCACGCTGGCTGCCGGCCACTCATGCTGGCACACAGTAGCCCATGGCAGCACTCAGCAGCCCGCTGCAGCCCACGCCAACCTCCGGCTGCTCACAGCAGCCCAGCTCCAAGGAGAGCTGTTGTTCACAATCTTAGCTGTAGAGGGTGCAGCTCTACATGTGGGAATCGAACCCCCAAACTTGGCGTTAGGAGCACAGCGCTCTAACCACCTGAGCCACCGGGCTGGCCCTATAAATGGATTCTAATTTAGACAAACCACATAATTTCTCCAACCTTTAGTTTCTTCATCTGTAAAATGAGGATAATAGTTTTGATCTTAAGAAGTTGTAAGATTTAAATGAGATAGTGTATGAGTGCCTGGTACAGTGATTGGCACATAGTAAACCCTCAATATATGGCAGTTATATTAATATGGGTCTTTGCTCTCAAAGAATCTAGCATCTAAAAGGGGAGATAGATATATCAAATCATGACAGTAGAACCTAGTGTATTAGTCTGCTTAGGCTGCCATAACAAAAATATTATAGACTGGGTAGCTTAAACAACACAAATTTGTTTTCTCACAGTTCTGGAGGCTGTCAGCTGAGATCAGGGAACCATTTTGGTCAGGTACTGGTGAAAGCATTCTTTGTGGCTTTTGGAAAGCGGCTTTTTTGCATGTTCTCACAGGGCAGAGAGAGCTCTGATGTCTCTTCCTCTTCTTATAAGGGTACCAGTTCTATTGGGTCATTTAATCTTAATCACCTCCTTAAAGGCCCTGTCGCCAAATACAGTCACATGAGGGGTTAGGACCCCTCATATGCATTTTTGGGGGACACAATTCAGGCCATAACATCCGGTATAAGTACAACTAGGGCATAAATGCATGTGCCCAACGCTGCTGGTGGGGGCAGGTCAGAGAAGGCTTCACTGACGTGATTCCCAAAATGTTTCCTTGTCTAAAAGGTATTAAAGCTTCCTGCTTTGGTTGCTTCCCTGAGTCTCATCTTTGTGGGGTTCCAGTACCTATGTACTTAATTAAATTTATTTTATTCCTGTTAATCTGTCTTTTATTATGGGGGGAGGGAGTGACTCACCTAAGATCCTAGAAGAATAGAAAGAAAATTATTTTTCTTCCACTGCACTTCCTTCCAGAAAGTATTTATATTTTAAATGTTAAGAAAGGAAATACTTAATCTAAAATAATTGATCTCTAAAGGTAAATTTTTAAAGACCAAGTTTCCCAAATGGATGAGATCTAACACCCCTCAAATCATCCTGGGTAGTGAGAATGTGAGTTATGGATAAAGGGAAGGGAATGCTTGTAGGGAGACCTTGTAAAGACAGGTCATATGGTGACTAAACAGTTCTCCATTTTTCAAATGTATCAAAAAATGGACATGCCCATTCCTAAACTTATGTTTGAAAACAGAAATGTTGCAGCATTCTACCTGGAGCCTATGGTACAAATTCCTTTATCTTCAAAACAAACAATGGCAAATTCCCAGAGAGAATGCACCCCGAACTGAAAGGCACTCGGTCATTTTCCATTACCTTTACAGGGAATGAGTGGGGGAAAGAAAGACTGTATCTCATTTGGCCTTTTTCAGCTTGCTCTTCTATAAAGCTGTAATGCTCCAACACAGATATTGCAAATATCAGTGGTCCTATTAACTGATTGTACCTATATTACTAATAATAATGGCTTTTAAGCAGGCTGTTACATAAGGAAGAGGTTTGTGTGTGTGTGTGTGTGTGTGTGTGTGTGTGTGTGTGTGTGATTGTTATAATATTAAGTTACGGATCTGAGAATGTATCAGTCTTTTCAAAACCACAGAGAGAGTAGACATCAGTGGAAAGAGCTGCAGCTCAGAGTGAAAATGTGGTTGAGAACTGAGCCTCCATCCTGCTTTAAGTACTATTCCCTGACTTTCAGGTTGTGTGATCCCAGCTGAGACAGGGAAAGGTAGGTTGAACATCCTTTAATAGCTTACAACTGAAGACCATTTAGGTATCCAAGCATACACTCAGCAGAGGAGAAGAACTGGGGTGGCTGTGGGTAGTGGGTCAAAGATAAATTTTAATCTGGAGCCAGAAAACTAATAAAAAATGAGTTCTATGCCTGCCATTATGGAAACAGGTATAGCAAAAAGTAGCATACAGTGAGAAAAAAACTGTTTTAGAAGGAAAGAGAGATGTAGCATTTAGGTTCCAGTTTTATCACTGTTTTGTTATTTCCTGGAATGTAAGCTACAAGTGGGCAGGAACTTTTTGTCTGTTTTATTCAGTGCTGCAGTAGACCCACCTTATCCACCATTTCACTTTCTGTGGTTTCCGTTACCTGCAGTCAACTGTGGTCCAAAAATATTAAATGGAATGCCAGAAATAAACAATTCACAAGTTTTAAATTGCACACCATTGTGAGTAGTGCAATGAAATCTCACGCCATCCCACTCCTCCAGCCCAGATGTGAACCATCCTTTGTCCAGCATGTCTATACTGTACACACTCCCCACCCACTAGTCACTCAGTAGTTGTGTCGGTTATCAAATCAACTGTCTCAGTATTGCAGTGCTTGTGTTCAAATAACCTTTATTTTACCTAATAATGTCTCATTCACGTTTATCTCATCACGTAGATATTTCATTATTTCACATCATCACAAATAGAAGCGTGAGTACAGTACCATAAGATATTTTGAGAGAGAAAGATGACTGGATAAAGAAATGTGGTATATATACACAATGGAATATTATTCAGCCATAAAAAAGGAAATCTTGCCATTTGCGACAACAGGACAGACCTTGAGGACATTTTGATAAGTGAAATAAGTCAGGCAGAGAAAGATAAGTACCATATAATCTCACTTATATGTGGCATCTTACCAAAACAAAAAACAAACAAACAAAAAAACACAAGCTTATAGATACAGACAACATACTGATGGTTGCCATAAGTGGGGGGTGGAGGTGGGCAAAAATGGGTGAAAGGTGTCAAAAGTCACAAACTTCCAGTTATAAAATAAATAAGTCATGGGAATGTGATGGATAGCATGGCAAATATAATTAACAATACTGTATTGCATATTTGAAAGTTGTTAATCTTAAAAGTTCCTATCACAAGAAAAAAAATTCTGTTACTATGTATGGTGATGGATGTTAACTAGACTTATTGTGGTGATCATTTTGCAATATATACAAATATCGAATCATTATGTTGTACACCTGAAACTAATACAATGTTGTATGTCAATTTTATCTCAATTTTAAAAAGTGCACATACCTGTAAAGCACTAAATCAATAAACCAATATTCATTACTGTTAATACTACAATTATTATTAGAAACATTTCTCCATTATTAATAGCAGCCCAGGAAAGTATTTTTATTAGCATAAATTTATGTAATTAAAAAAAGAGAATAGAAGGATACAAAAACACTAATACTCAACCGAAGCTTCCTCTAATATACCTAGATTGCTTGGGTGACATGTATATCTTTATAAGAAACCAAAAGCATGAAAAAAGAGAATGCCTATAAAAAGCTCTGGAGGCATTTACAGTAGTGGAGATGGGCCAAGCATTACTGCTTTCCTAAGAAATCAGTTGCTTGAAGACTGCTTCAGAAAGTGCAGTTCAAAAGAGTCAGCCCAGAAGACTGTGAGCTGGGCAGCAATGGCCCTGGGAGGTTCTGACCCAGCTGTCATTCTCTGGATGCTGCCCTCTGCTGTTGCCACATTGGCTTAGAGCCCTGTGACTCTTTGCCCCAAGTAGCATGTTGCAAGATAACTCAGACGTACACGTGTCCTCTAGCTCTCCATGCTATTTCTACAGCTTTGAACTTGCACCCAATTTGCCCTTGTGTTTGTCATCTGTAAATGTCTCTTGGTATTTTCTCTATCTCCTCTAGTTCCAGGGCCTCTCTGACCTCCTTAGGGGCTATTGCATTTTCTACAAAGACCCAGAGGAGCATTTGGATAGCACACTACATTCTGCCAAGCGTACAACTCTGGTTGTAGCAATTTGCCCTGAGAGAGACCTTTAAACTTTTATTTAGTCCTGTCATTTACCCTTTGTCATCTATGAATATAGACTTTAAGGGTGAGACTAAACATAAGCTACCGTTTCCCCGAAAATAAGACCTAACTGGAAAATAAGCCCTACCATGATTTTTCAGGATGACATCCCCTGAACAATTCGTCTTTTGGAGCAAAAATTAATATAAGACCCGGTCTTATTTTCGGGGAAGCATGGTATGCCTTTTCTCAACCTATTACATTACAAATGAAAAACTGTCCCATTTTAAGACATTTGGAAACATTTCTCATATTCTAAAGTAACTGTGTTCGACAACCTCACGGAAAATAAAATTCTATTATGTTCTCATCTATCCTATATGCTAAAGTTTCAATCTGCTATTTGTTGCAGCAGATTGCATCGATATTGATTATCCTCCAGTATCTTTTATCCCCTTCTTCTATGGTGATAGAACTCCTTTTTGGTAAACATTCACATGGACGTTCAGTATAAAGCTGCATAGTTCAGCCTCCCCTCCAGCTAAGTGTGGCTATGGTACTAGGAGCTGGCCAGCGGCATGTGATGAGAAACGATATGTTCAACTCTGGGATGTGTCTTAATGGAAGGGGCATGCCCACCACTTCTCCATTTTCTGTCCTGTTGCTTGCAGTGTAGATGTGGACGTGATAGTGTATGTGTCATTTTGGACCATTGTAGGTAAGGGCAATATCCTAAGTTTCATAGAACAATATGATGGAAGCAACTTGGATCCCTGAATGACCTCATGGAGAAAAACCTCCACACCATTCCTGGGACCATCTACTCCTTGCTATGACATGAGAGAAATAAATTTCTACCTGGTTTAAGTCACAGTTACTTTGTGTCCCTGATACATGTAGCAGAACCTATACAATAATAAATATACTCGTTCTCTGTCTCAGAATCTTCTCTTAAGTCCAAATCGCACTCATTCTTTTGACTCTTTCAAGATAAATGTCTACTTTTTTACTTTTTTGTAAACTTTCCCCAGCTACGCTCTATCCTTCAAAATACCTAACTTGTTTGAGGTTCCGTCTCCTCATCAGTAAAATGGAGACAGTGATGCCTACTTCATAGTGTTATTAAACAGATTAAATGAGACTTTATATATATGACAGATTAAAGATGGCCACAATTTCTTTGGTATCACTCCCATAGAGAGACGAGGTCTGTGCCCCTTCCCCCATGAATCTAGGTGAGCTCTATGACACTTTGACCAGTGGACTATGACAGAAGTGATGCTGTGGCCCCCATTCAACATCACCTGATGGTGGAGTTAACCTGGTCACCCTTGGTTAAGTGACCTTTCCTGAGCGTTAGTACAATACTTGCTTGAATTAATTTTCCTTTCTCATAATTTCATACACTAGATTAAGTTAGAAAAATATCCATATTTATACTTTCATCTTCCACTTCTATCTCTTGGAATATTTATTCTTGGAAGCCAGCTGCCATCTAAGAAGTATGACTACCTTGAAACCACGATGCTGTGAGAAGCCAAGCCATGTGGAGATTGGGGCCAAGGAGAATTGAGGTGCCAAACATGTGAATGAAGATGCCATCTTGGAAGTGGGTCTCCTAGCCCCAGCTCTTTTAGGGGATGCCACGTAGATCCTAGACAAATTGCCCAGCAAAGACCTTCCCAAATTCCTGACCCACAAAATCAGGAGCAAAGTAAAAGATTGTTTTAAGCTACCAAGTTTTATGGGTAGTTTGTTACACAGCAATAGATAACCAGAACAACGTATATTAGTACATGGTAAGTGCTCGACTTCAGTGCTGAACCTGTTTCAGGTTTAGCAGGAAGCACTCAGTGACTCTTTGGAAGTCCTCTAGCATAATGATGTCCCATATAAATAATATCACATATTAATAAAGAAGCACATACATTATTCTTATCACAGTTTTGTATTTTTACTCTTTTGATAACAGTATTTTGATTTAGTTGATTTCCTTTGTATATTTTATTCTGCACAGTTGAAAATCTTATGCTGAGATAAAGTCCAGAAAACTTCATTAAACTTTCAAAAGAATTCATGACCCAAAAACAAGGAGTAAGGAAAAAGAAAATAAATAACGAATCCACCAGATGAAAGGAACCTGCGTCCCTGAATAATTACATGGAGCAGAGTCCCAGCCCCAACCATTCCTATAGACTTAAAATGGATTATGACGACGGGAGCTTAAAGCCCCGTGCATTAAAAGCATTAAAGCCACTAGACTTTGGAGTCTCATTATTTAGCATGTTCTTCCTAGTAGAGCGCCTTATTATAGAAGAATATATTTATACCCATTAAAAACAAAAAAGGCTACCAGTAGGAGAGACTATGATAAGGACAGAAAAGTTTAGCCAGGATAATATAAAAAGACAAGTGTGACTCTGAAGATTATAAGCACTCTCATGGATGATGGGCCGTCTGCTCTGCAGCCCCTCCATGCCCAGGCTCTACCATTTCCCCTGGTGCAGCCTCCCAGGCTCCCGACCTCTTCCTTGAGGCTGACCCTTTGCCTCCTTTAGGCTCCTTCCAGGTTCTCTGCGGGCTGGCTGTTGCTCAGTGTTGACCCCCGCTGCCTTCCAGCACTAGCCTCTGCCTCTCCTTGGCTCAGGTTGGTCTCCTTGGTTTCACCCTTGGCCTTAGCTCTCCTGGCCTGACTCCTACCCAGCACCCAGAGTGCCCCCTGCCCGACATCCCCGACGTTAGAATTAAGCCATTCACCCTTGGCTGAGTGACCTTCTGAGGGTTAGTCCAACACTAGTTGCAATTATTTTTTCTTTCCCCAAATTTCTTTGAACAGACTAAGTCAGAAGAATATCCATATTTATACTCTCGGCTGTTCATGTCACCTATCATATACTGTATGAAGTGGGGGGACTTATTTATTGAGCACCTTACTATGTGTCAACCAATATGTTGAACACGTTTGCATTTCATTTAATTATTGTCAAAATACCCCTTTGACAGAGGTATTGCAGCTGCACATTTCCAAAAGAAAAAAATAAGGGGCTCTATAAGATTAAGTTATTGCCTAAGGTCACACAGGTAGTAAGAAGTAGAGCTGGAACACTGAACTAGGTTTATCTCACGGAAAGCCCATTCCCTTTTTAGTTCACAGTGGTGAATCTGACCACCCCATTCTGGGCTACAATTATATAAATAGGCATAAGGAGTTCTAGGTGAGCCTGGGGAAACAGAAGGTGCGTAACGTATGGGATCTGTCCTGGGCAGGAATAGTTCGTATTTCTCTTGACAACTTGAATCATGGAACAGACATACAAGTATGCCTGTCATTTGCCAATGACATTAAAGTGATTGGTACAGCAGCAGTCAAAAATAACCATGGTAAAATTTAATGAGGACTAAATTTCCAAAGGAAAAATACAAATACACACTTTAGAGGATTAATTCTGTGGAAGCTTTTTAAAAAATATTCTCAGGTTCACAGTGATGCAGCAGAACAACCCTAAAGATATATTTTGATGTTGGTGATAGTGTTGAATATTGTGTCATTATTTTTTAAAGTATGACTCCAGAAGTTATTAGCAAAAGAATGGCATGGAGGAACCATGATGTAATCTCTCCACTCTGTTCAACCTTGGCCAGGACTTCATTGGATTATGTGGCCATTTTGGAGTCACTCATTGCAAGTGATATGTGAAGATGTTGGGCACGTTCCAGGGGCAAAGCAATAAAAATTATTAAGTTGGGGGAAAGAGCCTTCTTAACAAAGCCCAGGGGACCAGGTTTGTGGAGAAGCAGGAGAGATCAGTGATTGGGATGAAAAATCAGGAATTTCAGTCACTGCTGTAGTATTTTTCAAAGGTGTGCATCAGAGACCATATGCATTAGCGTCATCTGAGATTCATGTAAGAAACGTACATCTTGTGACTATTCCAAACCTGCTAAACAAAATTTCTGTTGGGGAAAGGGAAGACCACCCCCCTCCCCAAGGGTTATGAACGCTGAAATTGAGAATCTTTGTGCTTGAGCTTCTCGGCCTTAGCTGCATGTTGGAATCACCTGGAGACCCACCCCAGAGATTCTGCTTAAGGGGTCTGGGATAACCCCAGGGCATCGGGCATTTTAAAGCTCCCATGTGATTCTAACATGCAGCCAAGGTTGAGAACCTCTGCTCTGTGCTAAGACGTAACACACGAATGCCAGCAAGCAAACTGTCCAACCTCCATTGAATAGTGGAGAAATGGGTGTATTAAATTTGTGAAACACTTTAATTAGATAAATCGTTACTATTCATTGGGAGTCACCTTTCCAAGATATTTTTATAATAGTGATTTGTCTGTTCCGATTAATCAGGACCTGAGACTCGAAGTCATTGTGAACGAAAGTTACTATTTTCTCTGGGTTCTAGAGACTGCACTGTTTCATTCTGTTGTTTTCTCACAAGGTGGCTGTGAGGGATGACAAATAAAAATATTATAGAGTGCTTTTAAACAATGGTGTATGTCAGAGAATGACCTGATCCTGTCAGTCCTCAATGAGTTCTTCACTGTCACTCTGGTCAACTCCAGGCACTGAGTCTGTCATTGGAAATGTCCTGGCAGTCACAGGTACCGCAAGCAAATGTTCCATAACACACCGGGAGAGTACTACTGCTGATGGTAGCCATTTGTGCCTCAGATTAAATTGGAGTCCATTACGTAACAGGGATCTTTGCATTCTGGACTTTATCTCATTGTGTAATGACATTAATTGGCTCCTGGAGGTATCTGACTGAATTTCTGTAGAGGCTCTTCCCTTACTTTCTTAAAATCATATTTTAGGTAATGACTTTTTTTTCTATTGATGCATAATTTTGTACATTATATTTTTTAAATTGTGACAAAACACACATAACATAAAGTCCACCTTAACCATTTTTAAGTATACAGTTCAACAGTGTTCAATACACTCATGTTGTACAACTGATCTCCAGAACTCTTTTCATCTTGCAAACACAAAACTCTACCCATTAAACAACTTCCCATTTCCCCCTCCCCTGGCATATTATCTTTTGAACATGGGCATTGTCAGTTTAATCTACTCTTTTAAAAGTTTCCTAAAATTCATTGGCCTACAGGGTTTTATTTCATGTTAGCCACATTTGCCAATCCAGTCTTATTAAATCAAAATACTTTCTTTCTCCTTCATGGATCTGCATATCACTGGACGAAGACAACATACAGTCCAAAAGCAAGTACATTATGGTTTTTCTTTAGGGAAAAACGTTAGTCCACTTTAAAAAAGAATAAAAGTGGAATTCTATAAACTGAAATTCTCTTGAGTGAACATTTAAAATTTTTCTAATTCCAGTGCTAGAGAAATAGTAACTCTCAAATGTTGGTGGAAAAGAAAACTGATTCAATAAATTAGACAATATCTATCAAAATGAAATATGTAGGTATCCTTTGGCCAGCTATTCAACTGCCACATCTTTATAGATATATTCACAAAAATTAAAAACAACATAAATGATAATCAGTTGGGGACTGGTTAAATACTTACAGTATACTGTATAATGAACTATTATAAAGGGGTTAAAAATAATGTGATAGCTCTGTGTGTGCCGATATGGGAAGGTCTGAAAACGTATTATAAAATAAAAAATTCAAGATACAATGGAATGACATAATCCTTTTGTGAAAAAAAATTTTAATTATATACATATACCCATACACATACATATATACACACACATACGTGTATATGTGTGTCTGGTGATATATTTCCTTTTCTGGAAATATAAACAAGCAATTGTTAACAATTACTCCTTGGGGGAAATAGGCAGGTGGTTAGGAAGGGGTGGGGAGGATAGGAATACTACTATTTTTCTTTTACACATCTCAGTACTGTTTGAATTTTTTTAAAAAAACATGTGCTTATGTTACTTTTAAATTTTTAAAATGTCAACAGAGTTATCTAGTCAATGGGATTACGGGCCATTTAAATTTTACTCTTTATCATTTTCTGTATATAAAGAAGTACATTTTAAAAATCTCTGTTCATTCAAAACACAAAACAGAACATGAAATTTTATTTCATGCCTTAGATATTTGGACGAAAAATTACTTTTGTGACAAGAGTATGTCACACAGTCTTCCATTGTTTATGTCTCTACAATAAAAGACCCAACCAAACTAAATCAAACAAACAACCAAACAACAAAAAACTCCTGCTTTATTTTCTATTTTGACAAGAAAATAAATGACATTTACTAAAAATCCCCTCAGTTTTCTTCTTGGTGCTCTGAAAACAGTCTTTGTAGAAGCTTTGTAATTTTATTATTTTTTAAGCGTTAGTGCTGGACTCATCATTTTCTATAGATTTTGCTTAGAGAGTTTTGCTCAAAGATTCTGTTGTTCCATTGAATAGAATATAACATCTATGGATCCCTCAGGGTCTAAGACACTTGAAGGTCCTGTCTTATAATAAGATTGCCTCTTTTTTTGCCTCCCAGTCTGAGAGTTAAGCTTTGTAGCAAGTGAAAATAATTCTGCTTTCCTCAGGTCAAAGAAACATAGTCTTAATATCCATGCTCAGGCACACGGTGCAGTAGAACAAGAGGTCTTCCACCTCTGGAAACAAGTTCAAGATTTCCGTATACTCATATATCATATAGCAAAAGTTAGGTAAGAAAATGTTTCCTTTATTCTGTGGGGAAAGGATACATGATACTAATTTTCTGGTTATTATAGCTAACATAATGCTTATCTCTGTGCATGAATAAATGCATTGAGCAGTTGTGTGGAAAATGATGTAAGTGGAGCCGGTTCAAAAAGGAGTTGGAGCCGCCGTTTTAGAGGAACTGGCCCTCACCTTGAAACTTGGGACTGTTTGGACTGGGCCAGGACTAGGACTGGGCCGAACCAATGTTGACTTACGATCGTTTGTAAATCCAGCAGAACAATGAACATCCTGACCACAAGGACTAGGGATTATGGACTCTCTATCTGAAGACGGAATCAATAAAGAATCATGTATAGCTGAGACTAGCTCAGCTTATCAGAACCTGTAGGAATTCTTTCTTTCTTTCTTTCTTTCTTTCTCTCTCTCTCTCTCTCTCTCTTTCTTTCTTTCTTTCTTTCTTTCTTTCTCTCTCTCTCTCTCTCTCTCTCTCTCTCTCTCTCTCTCTCTCTCTCTCTCTCTCTCTCTCATTATTTCTTTCCTTTTCTCATAAAAACTCCTTGCTTTCACCTTGTAATTGGGACATTATTTGGGTTTCTGCTAGAAACTATGCTCCCCAAATTGCAATTCTTTTATTATAAATGCTTGTTGCCTCTTATTTCAGCTTTTTAATTTTAGATTAACAGTTGTAACAAAGCAGTTCTTAATGACATTTTTTTTAATTGTTTTTTATTAGTTTCAGGTGCAAGACAAGGTACTACTTAGATGTTCATCATTTATATCCCTCACACTGTGAACCCCCCTCCCCTCTTAATGACTTTTTTAAAAGAAGATGTTTTTGCTTAAAATTGGACACTTTGAAATACAGTAAATAAAACCCAAAATCACTTTGAGTTACCAGAATATTAGAGTTACAAAAAAGTCTGGGCTACATTATATAATTGTAAATTAAACTCACCCCTACTATGTCCCAGCAAAAAAATGCACAATGTACTTATTTAGAATTGAGTAATTCTCATTGGAAAATAAATTTCTGGCAAATGTACAAAGTATGTGTGGTTCCCATAGAATTAAACAAAAATAGATCTTGTTCAAAATAACAATGAAAATCCCACAGGACTGACTAATAAAAGATGACTGGCACAATTTGAATTCTGTTACAAGAGCTACAGTAGAACTTTAAAAAGTGGTAACACAGTAGAATCATTTATCATTCTTTGTAACTATAGCAGCCATCTTGGAACTATCTGAGTGACTATGGCTTTGGATAAGAATTCAGGCTACTGACCACACTGGGAAGCACAGAAACTGCTTCTTTGGTATTTTGGAGTTTCAACAAACCAACAGTGGGCCATCCAGACACCACAGGTGGTAGACATTGTGCTGATCACAGAAAAATCATACTTTAAACACAACTTGTTTAATTTGTATGAATGTTTCTAAAACATCAGTCCATTGGGCAGAGGGTTTTCTTGCTATCAGATTCTAAAATAATATGATCAGAATATATTGCTCTTTAAGTTTTTTCCACAAGGGAAAAAATTATCATGTCAGGTTTTCAGTTCCCTCTGCATACAACATAGTCCCAAACTCCTTCCACTGTCATGCAATTTTTAATATTTTCAGTAAAAGCAATTGATTTACAACCATAGCTAAATCATTATGCAATCTTTATATCTTTGTAAGAATTTTCATATAATAAACTCAGTAATCAGAAAAAAGCCTTTATTTGGAATATCTGTCTTAGAAAATACAGTCATTTAAAATATAGTAAAGATTCCAATTTGCCTATTTGTTCTTGGGGAAGAGTCTCCTAGGAGCCATTAGAAGGAAAGGTTCTGTTAAGGAAAACATGAAATGCAAGCCGTTTGTGTGTGTATAAATGTTAGCTAGCTGTTTTGCCCTTAGAAACGCTCGATGGGGTTATTTCCCACTCCCCGATCCTTTCTAAAGTAAAGAGAAACATACCTGCTGGCTGCTGTTACTAGGTCAGGTGGCCACATCCATACAAGCCCAGCAGACCGGAAAGAAACTCTCCATGTGGCCCGCACACCTGCTGGTGACCAGGCTCCTGTATTTCCCCCTCAATGGTCTGGAGGTATCACAGAGTCATGGCTGGTATCAGAGAAATTGTCTCTAAAAAATTCAGAATTGTTTAGACATCAGTATAATATGTTTTTAGAATGGCACTGTTACTGAGATACATCATGGCAGAATAAAAAGTACATGGATTTTGATGTTACATGGATCCAAACTCACTACCATGGTTCCACATTTTCCAGCCATGTCATCTTGCACAACTCATTTTTAACTGTCTAAGCATGGGTTTCTGCATTTATAAATTAAGGATAATAATAGATTTTGGGAGTGGAGTAAATGTGATAACATTTTTAGTGTGTCTTAAATATAAAAGACTAACAATTGTATTAGGTTGGTGCTAAAGTAATTGCAGTTTTTGCATTTAACCTTTGAAACCACAGTTTCTTTTCCACCAACCTCACAGCTATTGTTATCATTGTGACTGTTGGTATGATTTCCTTCTCTAATTGTCACACTTAGAATTGATATTCCCTCCTTGCCAATCCAATATTTTTATTCTTAAGTCTCTAATGGTGCTAAAATGTTGGTTAAACAACTGTCTCCCCTACTAGGTTGCAAAGGCCTTGAGGGTAGAGGTCTGGCCAACTTCATCTTTGTATCCCTCCTTCTAGCCTGGCATTCACAATATGAGTTGTTTTCTCTATGATGAATATGTCTGAATATATCAGAGCCTAATAAAGCTTATTTGAACCTTTCCAATTCGAAATTACTAAAAATATGCCAGTATTTCAAAAAGCCTAACTTCACCTCCAGAAATTCTTATGAAATGTATTTCAACACATACAACCAATGCCCAGGCATAATGGCAATACCAAAACGCACAGCAACACCTTATTGCTGCTTACTGCCTTTATCAGGAAACAGCTAAATGCGTTTATACAGTTGTTCTCATTTGAAGTTTTCCTATGAAATATGTGATGCTCAAGTTCTATTAGTCTTGTTATACATGTGGGACGAGTAAGATTAGTAAATAACTTACTGAAAGTCTGTTATGGAAGCAATGGTGTCACTGACACAGGAACACGGCCTACTGTAATTTTTCCCCTTTGAAACAAAACATTTATGTCTCAAGATGAAGCACTGGTGTACATTTGGAGCCTAAATGGAGAGTTGAATAAACATCTGCTACTATAGTTCCTGTCAATATAATTTCCTTCCTCAGTTGGAATTGACAATTTCCTTCTTTCCATTCCAAAAGCATTTGTTCGTAGGTCTCTAATGGCACTTATTATAGACATATTCCCTCAAAAACAATGTGACTTAATTTTTCAACGTGAAGTACCAAAGTGCCCTTCATAGAGTAGGTTGATATCATTACAAAGATTAGGTGTCCTTGACTGGTAGATTTTTCAGGGAAATAAAGAAACTGTGTAGCTCGTTGCTACACAGTTTTGGGGGGCTCCCTCTACTATTAGTCCACGAGCTTCACAAGGATGCAAAGTAAGCCCCACAAGCCCACAACATACAAGGAGGACAAGGAGGAAACATGACTATAAAGAAACTTTTGCATTTTCTGGATGGATTTCATACTTAATGTTGCCTTAGTATTTCTTACTATAATCTATAGCAACTGTGTAATAAAAATTTCCCTTTGCCCTCTTTATAAAAAACCATCCTGAGAAAAGCCAACCACCCTTTTCAGCAACTGGTCCCTCTTCCAGGTCTGCTGTCTCACCCTCAACAAGAAGCAGTGTCAGACAGGACACGAGGAGATGCCTCTTCCACTCAGCCATTTGCCCTGACACACACACAACATAAACAAGTATGATCTCTGGAAGGCCACAGGGGGATATCTACCACTTTAGTGGGGACCCACAGGGGTGTGCCTTCTAAAAGCAGAGAGACAACTAGTTGGAATACACAACGTTCTCCTTGCCACACCAAATACTTCCCTTTGGGCTAGCTGATGCTTGAAATTCTATAAGTAGAGTTTCTTTCATTCCTTAGTTCCATGGAAATATTCCTGAGCGGGCGGGGAGGGAGCACATCAAACCTTTGTTCATCATTTTCTCTTTCTGCCTCTTTGGAGAAAGGAGGTGATCAAATCCTCTCTTGAGATCATGTAATAGAGAATAAGGGCTATTGGGTAAAGAGAAAACAGAAGGGGAAATTAGTAGCCAGTTTTTCTTGGGGCAGGTGTAATAGCTAGCTCCCTCTGCCCTGGAAACGTCCTCGCCATTAACAGGACAGTAAAGAATCTTAGAACTAACTAATCCTTTAAAGGAACTGGTGTGTTAGCTAGACTTGGAGATAAAATGTCATTTCTGCAAGCCCTCCACAACTAAGTTGTCTTTGTGCAAGATTCTGATAGAATGATTCACATCTTAGAAGCTTTAAAAAGATATATCTCTGAGCTATTCTAAATTCTAAGTGTGGTCATTATATCTAAAACAGGAGTGCAAGCCCTTTTTTTTTTTCCGCTAGAAACATTGGAGAACAGAAACCAGTTATCTTCTGCTCAACTGTTCTTAGGAACTGTTTACTGATAAATTCTTCAGCGTTATTTTCCTCTTTTGCTGGTAGATCAGGGGTTTCAAGGCCCAGGTCTCAAGCTGGCTTATTTCCTCTGGTCTTTATCAAGACCACTGCAGTGGTGGCTACAATGGTGGCAGCTTTGATAGCCCTTCCTATCTTTGTCCCTCTTCCCTAATTCTAAACTAGGATGTGGTCAACCTTTTCCTTTCAAAGACACCTATGGAAACATGACAACTCAGACTGTTACTTTGCTGCAATGCTAGACTACATTTTAAGCATTTTAATAATTCCATAGTATTTGAAATTACTGCTTGGATATGTGAGAAAGTTCACAACAATGAAGGCGGTGCCTGCGTGAAAAGAAAAATATCCCTGTAAGTTTACAATACTGTATTGTATACTTGAAAGTTGCTAAAGAGTAGATCTTAAATGTTCTCACCACAATAAAGAAAAGATCAGGGGGATAGGGGTGAGGAAATATGATGAAGGTGGTCAAAAGATACAAACTTCCAATTATAAGGTAAATAAGTACTGGGGATGTGATGTACAACATGATGACTAAAGCTAACAC
This sequence comes from Rhinolophus hipposideros, assembly GCF_964194185.1. Taxonomy (NCBI): domain Eukaryota; kingdom Metazoa; phylum Chordata; class Mammalia; order Chiroptera; family Rhinolophidae; genus Rhinolophus; species Rhinolophus hipposideros. The sequence continues at coordinate 50,144,801 of NC_138064.1, forward strand.
TGCTGTATGGTATACTTAAAAATTGCTAAGAGTATATCCTAAAAGTTCTTATCACAAGAAAAAAAAATTTTGTAACTATGTGAGGAGATGGATGTTAACTAAACTAGCTAGTTTAATGATTACTAGTGGTAATCATTTCACAATATGTGTATGTCAAGTCATTATGCTATACACCTTAACCTTACACAGTGCAGTAAACGAACTATATCTCAATAAAACTGCAGGGGAAAAAAGGTAACTATGTGAGATCTTACTAAAGCTGGAAAAAAATCCCTGGCTATTTATATATTGTCAGGAATAAAATTAAAAAAAAAAAAACAGTAATCCAGTTTATGCTTGAATAGTGGTCTATGTCAGATGTTCTGGGATATAATCTTTGGCTAACATATTTTTCGCATTTTGCCCAATATTTGTATATAAAGTAATTTGACATGGTTTACTGGCCAACTGGAATATTTAGTCTGGTGCTCGGACATGAACATACAAATGACTTCCATTTTCCATGGAATCACAGACTAATATGAATAGTATGTAGCCTATTAGCTTCTTATTCCCCCAAGAAAACATGGTCGCTGCAGAAGTCTATGTAACTTCAGCGCAGGTTCCTCAGAGCTCCTTCTTTCAAGTTCCTTCGCCTTGTCTCCTACTGAGCCTTCTCTCTCAGCCACCCAGTTTTTTCTACCTTGGCTCTCTAGAAATAAAATCACTTTAATTTATGACCCAGCTATCTCTAGAAACTCTAAGTGTTTTACAGATACTTTCTCATTTAACCTGCAACACCTCTAACAGACCCATAGGAAATATAGTTCCATTATTATAGCAAAGAAAATTAGGTGCACATAGTCTAAAATATCTGCACACAGCACACTGATACAGCTGATGAGACAAGGAATTCAAGCTTATTCCATTAAAATATGACTGCCTCATTTTTTTGGTGTGCCATCATCATGAAAGTATGGATAAATGCTACTTAGCAAATGGAAAAAACTACTTTAACCTTTCTGATAAAATTCAGCAAGCATAAGATTGTCACAATTAGAATCAGTTGTCTTTTCCAAATTTAGGTGACCTTTTTTAAGTGGAGCAATTGAAGTCTAATTAAACACAAAGAAGTTAAGGTTTCACTCAAGAACCAATTTCTAAATTCAAAAATTATTTCAGTGCCAAGGCTCTGTTTACTTTTAACTGAAAAATAATTAATAGAAGACTTCAAAAATATTGGATGTGCGCACAAGTATTTGATATAGTCATAAAAAGGAAAATTCAGTAATTTTATTAGCTACTTTTAGATGTCAAAGAAGTATAAAAGACTTGAAAAATGCTGCAATCAACTTTGCATGGCAGAACAGTCACCAGGTAACATAGGGAGATAAAAATGTTCAGTACCAGACTGTACCTTTCATTCATGACATAAGGGAGGGGTGAGGGATCAACAATTGGTTTTTCAGCCAATATCAACTTAACTTTAGGAACTCCACGGAGCAGATTAGCTTAATGAGAGGTCTGGGAGGGATCCAGCATGTTCTTTTCCCTGACCTAATAAAAACAAAGAATCCCAGGCCTGGACTGTCCCTGTTCACGGAAAGTACTCACACTAAGGATTGTTTAGGCACTTAAAAACAATGATAACAATTCTAACACTTATATGGGACTTAAAGTGTTTTCAAAGCATTTTCATATCCTTTCTCATTTTGTCTTCTCCCAGCCCATTATCTTTATTTACCAAATGCAGACACACTCAGTCTCTCTGAAATCCAGGTAACAACCACTCAACGCCATGAAATGCTATGATGAGATACAATCCAGAATTTGGAGTAGATCAGAGAGAAACTTCTGTGACCTCCCCCTTGCCTGGTCCTCAAAGGCAGAGAGCAGAGCTACCACTGCCAGAAACGAGTCACCAGTGTGAGGTTCTTATGGAGGCGGACAATCTATTGGACCTCTGGGTGGGGATAAGGACAGAGGCTTCTGTGCCATCCTGCCGCCCCCAAATCCTTCCTTTGTGGGATGAATCACTGTGTCAGATTAAGCAGAATGTGCCCTGTTGTGCAATAGGCCCTGTGAGGTATCCCAACATTCCATCCCCAAATGCAGTCAAACCCACTGCAGAGTCTGTATACAACAATCACTGCATAGGTGATCTGATCTCATACTGGACTGGCCACAGTGCACAGTATCCATTATGAGGTCTACCATGAAAACCTTTACATTCTTTTTTTGGGGGGTGGGGAGGGGTGGGGAAGGGAAACAGGACTTTATTGGGAAACGATGTATATTTCCAGGACTTTTTCCAAGTCAAGTTGTCTTTTCAATCTTAGTTGTGGAGGGTACAGCTCAACTCCAGGTCCAGTTGCGGTTGTTAGTTGCAGGGGGCGCAGCCCACCATCCCTTGTGGGAGTTGAACCAGCAACCTTGTGGTTGAGAGGACACGCTCCAACCAACTGAGCCATCCGGGAGCTCAGCGAGAGCTCAGCTCAAGGTGCCATGTTCAATCTTAGTTGCAGGGGACGAAGGCCACCATCCCTTGCAGGAGTCGAGTAGTCGAACCGACAATCTTGTGGTTGAGAGCCCATTCTCCAACTAACTGAGCCATCTGGCACTGGCCCATGTGGGAATCAAACCGGCAGCCTTTGGAGTTAAGAGCATAGAGCTCCAACCACCTGAGCCACCAGGCCGGCCCGAAAACACTTACATTATGACTCTAAATTGTGCAATCTAAATTACGTTAAAATGAGACACATTCAACATTTTCCAAGAAATGAAATATGAGTCCATTTTATAAATCAAAGAAAGCCAAGATAACTAGGCAGTGGGTTTCAGAGAAATATAGCTCCATTTTGAAATTGAGCCAGAATTCATATCTTACCCTCTTAAAAAAAATTTTATTTTTATCAAAATCACAAGAAACTTCTAAATTTTCCTTAGAAAATTCCTAGTGTTTGTTTGCAGTGGTAAAGTGTGACACCTAAATATCTATTGGAACGAATAACTTGTTTTAGTAACCAAGTTACTTTGAATAGCATCATGGCTGCCAAGTGCGCCATAGGAAGTGTTTTCCTGTCTTTTGTACAGGTGTAGATTTCTGCCTGTCACTGTAGCAGTTTTCATATTATAATTTCAGAACACTTCAAAATGCTATTATTATCACCATATTTTCACAAAATGGAAACTGAAGCATAAAAAGACTGTCTAGCAATTAGAATCAGTTTAGGGTAGTGCTTCTCAAAGTATGGGCAGAGGATCCCTTTGAGTCCCTGAGACCTTTTAGTTGGTTGGTTCTTTGGGGTCCTCAATAAATTTTAAAGGAATCTTGATAGCAAAAAGTTTGAGGTCTGCTGGGTGAGGGACTAAAACCCCCCATTAAAAGAGAAAGTCAATGGGGATCCAAGATGGCAGAGGAAACACTGTGACTGCTTCCTTCTGTGAACAAATTAAAATTACAACTACATTATAGAACAATCAATCTGGAAAACCATCTGAAGTCTGGCTGAACAGAAGTTTTATAACTAAGGATATAAAGAAGAAACCATGTCGACACTGGCAGGAGTTGCAGAACTGGCTAACCCCAAACTTCTGTGTGGTGGTTGAGAACTGGGAGGGATATCTCAGCCATGGAGGTTCCCTCCAGAGGAGTTAAGGGACCCCAGCCCTACACCGGCCTCCCCAGCCCAGAGTACTGGTGCCAGGAAGAGGAGCCCCCACAACATTTGGCTGTGAAAAACAGTGGGGATTCCAACTATCTGGGTGGGCCATAAGGCAACAGGAAACCCAAGCCTCCTCTTAAAGGGCCAGCACACAACTCTCTCAATCCCAGGCACTCACCTTGGGCTCCAGCAGAGGGACAGTAACTCAGGGGATGTCGGAGACATACAGGGGGCAGACTGAGTCGTGTGGCTTCCAGATGAGGGCTGGAGGACAGTTGGCATTTCCCCTATGAGGGGTCCTCCTGCCGTGTAGCTGGCAGGCAGATGCCATCTTTCCTGTGTTGAGCCTGCCCCCACCATTACCAAATCTGAATGTGATTGGTCAGATGAGCTGCACTGCTCTGCCCTGATAACTCACTGGGACCCCACCTGACCCAACTACCCCAACACCAGCAGTATTTTCTCCAAGAGCAGCCAGCCTTGTCATCATTGCAGTCTTTCTTGGAAAACTATCAGGGTCTGACAGATCACTGGAGAGTGGCAACTGGCATTGGTGTTACTCTGAGACTTTTGCTGAGTAGCTTCAGGCTCAGCACTGGCAGCAGACCAGAATTTACATTAACCTGGTACCACAACTCTTCCCACTCTAGTGATTCCTGAGACACTGATTCACCCAACTTGCATACCACATTAGGCTTTATCAGTGGCTGAACCTTAAGAGAGGTGGCAGGTGACAGCAGGCTTCGGGGTATCCTAACATTTTGTAGACCTACCCCCAGGCCAGATACTGGTGGCAAACGTCCTCGGTTCACAGTGTGGCCTCTTCCACATGCCTCCAGGGTTAGCACAAGCAGCAAACAACTGTGGATCTCTTTGTATAATAGCTGTTACCAGGTAGTCTCTGGCTGGTCACAGGCAGTGGGTGACCTGAGCTTGCACCAGAGCACTGTACAAGAGGCCCTGAAACCAACATACTTTGAGATTGGCTTCAGAACACAGCAGAGCACTGCCCAATTAGCCCCACAAGTGCCATACCAAAAGGGTGGTCTCAACAGGCACCAGAGCCCACTGGGGTGAATCTGACTTAGTGGGGTAAGCCCCCTGCACAACAGTCCATAAGTTGTGGATGTGTCTAAACCCCACAGTGAGTCAGCCTGAGGGTCAATCCCACCCATTGACATGCCAATAGTAACCAAGGATCAACTATAACAGGAGGGTACATGCAACCTGAACAAGGGACACTCCTGGAGCACCTGGTGCAGGTGAACAGGGAGACTGTGCCCCTGGGCCCTACAGGGTACCTACTATATAAGGCCACATGGCCAACACTTAGAGATGTAGCGAATCCACCTAATACATAGAAACAAACACAGAGAGGCAGCTAAAATGAAGAAACAAAGAGATACATCCTAAAGGAAAGAGCAGGAGAAGACTCCAGAAAAAGCACTAAACAGAATGAAGCCAAGCAACCTACCAGATACAGAGTTCAAAACAATGGTTCTAAGGATGCTCAAGGAACTCAGTGAGAACTTCAACAAAGAGAAAGAAAACATAAAAAAGGACATAGAAACAATAAAGAAGAACCAGTCAGAAGTGAAGAATACAGTAACTGAAATGAAGAATACACTAGAAGGAATCATGGAATAGATAAAGCAGAGGATCGAATCAACAATTTGGTAGACAAGGTAGCATAAAACACCCAATCAGAACAGCAAAAAGAAAAAAGAATCCCCCCAAATAAGGGTAGTTTAAGAGACCTCTGGGACAACATCAAGTATAATATTTGCATTGTAGGAGTACCAGGAGAAGAGGGAGAGCAAGGGCTTGAGAATGTATTTGAAAAAATAATGACTGAAAACTTCCCTAACCTGGCAAAGTAAATAGACATACAAGTCCAGGAAGTGCAGAGAGTCCCAAACAAGATGAATCCAAACAGGCCCACAACGAGACACATTATAATTAAAATGGCAAAGGTTAAAGACAAAGAGAGACTCTTAAAAGGAGCAAGAGAAAGGCAACTAGTAACTTATCAAGGATCTCCCATAAGATTGTCAGCTGATTTCTCAACAGAAATTCTGCAGTATGTACAGTATAAAGGATGTGCAGTATAAAGGATGTGCAGGCCAGAAGGGATTGGTACAAAATATTCAACATGATGAAAAGTAAGGACCTACAACCAAGATTACTCTACTCAGCAAAGCTATCATTTAGAATCAAAGGACAGATAAAGAGATTCCCAGACAAGCAAAAGGTAAAGGAGTTCATCACCACCAAACCAGAATTACAAGGAATCTTAGAAAAACATCTTTAAGAGAAGAAAAAAATCAAAATATGAATAATAAAATGGCAATAACTACATATCTATCCACAATTACTTTAAATGTAAATGGATTAAATGCTCCACTCAAAAGATAGGGTAGTTAAATGGGTAAGAAAACAAGGTCCTTACATATGCTGCCTACAAGAGACTCACTTCAGATTGAAAGACACACACAGACTGAAAGTAAAGGGATGGGAAAAGATGTTTCATGAAAATGGAAATAAAAACAAAACAGCTGGTGTAGCAATACTTATACCAGACAAAACAGACTTTCAAACAAGGGCTATAACAAGAGACAAAGCAGGGCCCAGTAATCCCACTTCAGGGTATTCATCCAAAGAAACGCAAAACACTATTTCAAGAGGACATGCGCATCCATATGTTCATTGTAGCACTGTTTACAATAGCCAAGATATGGAGGTAGCCTGGGTGTTGGTCAACGGATGAGTGAATACAGAGGAGGTGATAAATATATACAATGGAATATTGCTCAGCAAGGGAAAGGAATGGGTTCTTGCCATCTGCAGTGGCATGGACGGACCTGGAGGGTTTTGTGCTGAGTGGAGTATGTCAGATAGAAAAAGACAGATGCAATGTGATTTCACTTATATGTGGAATCTAAAGAACAAAATAAACAAGCAAAACAGAAACAAACTCATAGACACTTATCAAACAAACATTTTGATGGTGCAAGAGGGGTTCGGGGAGTAGGTAAAAAAGGGGAAGGAATTAAGAAGTATAAATTGGTTGTTACAAAGTAGTCGTGGGGATGTACAGCATAAAGATTATAGTCAATAATATTGTAATAACTACGTATGACGTCAGATAAATCTATCACCCTGTAGATTTATCAGGGTGATAGATGGGAGGGGGATTGGGGCAGGGTGAAAAAAGTGAAGGAATTAAGAAGTACAAATTGGTAGTTACAAATTGTCATGATGATGTAAAGCATAGAAAATATAGTCAATAATATTATGATAGCGTGGGACAGTGTCAGGTGGTTGCTGGACTTATCATTTGTTTAGGTATATAAATGTTGAATAACTATTGTATACACCTGAAACTGATAATATTATATGTTAGCTATATTTTAATAAAAATCTTTTAAAAAAAGATTAAAAAGAGTATTTGGAAGTCCAAAATTTGTCAGCTAAATTAATATGAGATCTCAGATTGATACATAAATTGATTTTAATTAAAAAACAAGTAATGATGCAACCCAAATGTTTAATAATTGTGAATTGGTTAAATAAATGCATGTATTCTTATTATGACATATTCAGCCAACTGTGTTCTGGAAGAATAGTTAATGTTCACAAATCAAAACGCCAGTTCCAAAACAATATTTAGAAAAATATAAGTATAGAAAAAAAGGTAGGAAGGCTATAAACCAAAATGTTAATTTTGGGTCTCCCTGAATGATATTATGAGTGATCACTATTACATTTTTTGTATTTTATTGTATGCTTAATTTTCACAAAATAATAGTAACAACAGTAATATTACACCAAATTGTTTTGGTAGAACTGCCTAACATTCTTGTCTTCTTCAGAGGGTCCCAAGTTGGAGCCATCACTACTTAGGCCACACCCTGACTCTTCCCTGGTTTTAATAAATAGGCCCAGGAAACCAGTATCTTCCTTCCCCTTACAAGGGCCAGGGAAGCACTCTGTACTGCTCTTGAATTCAGCAGCTCCAGCATGTGCTAATTGATTTTATTCTGCGAATTTAGAATTAGGTAGTTAGATGCAGAATGATGAACTCTCCCTGAAATAATGAATGCATATTAATGTGAAAGCTTATCCCCAGGATTTCCTGTAAGAATGTTTTATTTCAGTGACAGTTAGGAGTTTTTATAAGTACTTATCATAAATAATTTATTGCCTCTGGTGGCATGCCAGAAACCTATGTGACTGTTACTATGGGAACATCAATGTCCATATCCAGTTTAATTCTATTTCCGGAAGCTGAAATGAAAGTCGGCATTATCTTAATGTTACAGATGTGAGAACTGAGGCATTGAAAAGCTAAAAAGTTGGCCTTGATCCAACAACAAATCAGAGGAAGAAGAGCTGTAACTAGTCCGCTGATACCCAAGCCAGGTCCCTTGTGGTCTCTTCAAATTGTGTGCACTGCAAGCTTGTTTTGGCAAGAACCCTTCTATACTATGGTGATTCTAGAACAGCCTATCACAAGCTCAAGGTGGGTGATGACGTGGTTACCTGGAAGCAGTTTCCAGGAGTTAGAAGAGGGTGCAACTCCAAGGGTCTGAATTATCCTTAGGGGTGAAAGCCAACAAGCCAAGTTCCTGAGTAAGTGGGAACCAGCGAGTGACCCTCCTTTGCCCAAGTCGGAGTAGTGGGTATTGGCAGGAAGGGAAGGAAATGTACGTGTGCATGAAAGAGCGAGAGAGTGCTAAGAAACAGTTAGACAAAAGAGGGCTGTTTCATCGTAAATAAATGTGGTGCAGGGAAGAAATGCAGAGAGAGCGCATTTAGGTGGAAAGACTCAGAAATGTTTAAATTGTCATTGTCGAAGGGCGGGAGTTTCAGCAGAGTAACTTTTCTTCTGCCTTCCCCATTATCATAAGGAAATGATGACCCTTCTCCAGGTCATCGTCTAATCCTCCATTTTGGTACAGGGGTTAAAAAAAAAACAGAAAAATCCCAGAAAAGCTAGATAGAGAAGGTCTAGCTAGATAGAGAATAGAGTCTAGGAAAACAAAATTATAGTCAAATGACTTACAAAAGAGAATTATGTTCTACAAAATTGATATAAAAGTCTACCCTCCTACTATCCACAACTTTTTATCATTTAATACTGTTTAACAATCATAGTAACATAATAATGCTTTATGTAAATAACAAATTATTAATTAAAAAGGCTATTATTTACACATGAAACTGTTTACTCTGGTCTTGATGAAAGAATTATAGGTCCCTCTAAAACAGGGGTCAGCAAATATTTTCTGTAAAGGGCCAGATGGTAAACATTTTAGGCTTTGCAGGCCACACAGCATTTCTTTAACAATGTAAAAATCATTCTAAGCTCAGCTGTACCAAAACATAATTTGCTGCCCGTGCCCTAACCTATTGCAGCAAGCATAGGGCTGTAAAGGCCAGGAGGGCAGAATGGACGGGTCATCCACACCCACCTCCGTCCCCTCCACAGACTTGGTACATCGTGTTCATACTGTAACTCCAGCCTCTAGAACAGTGCCTAGTGTACATTAGGCCTAAACATATGATTGTTGATTCAGTAAACATAGTTCTCTCCACATTCAGATGACTGGAGATCGCTTCTCGGCCTTTTGGCTAAGATCAAGTGCAGATAACTGGAGAGAAACTGCAATTTGTTGAAAGTCTGCAGGCCTTTTCCTCTTCATCTTTCTTGGACAAAATTTAAAAAATAAATTTGATGTTGATTCTTTTCTGCTATGAATCTTAGTGTTGAGACTCCACAGTAACAAGCCTCTGCTCTCTCTCCTGGCCAACAAGAGTCTTATCAATAATGACATGCCTAAATATTATGACTTATAGCACAATATGGTCTACATGCATGAACGTCTCAATGGAAAACAGTATTTAAAGGGAGTTAACACGTAACAGAGACCTCTTTTATGTGCAAATCGTCCTGGATGGAGGAACACAGGTATTTCCTAGTGCAGTGGAAGAAAAGTAACAGTTCCTGAGCCAACCTTATGCTAATGTGTTTAACGCATTATTTACTATAATCTGCATATCATTGTAAGGTAAAGAATATTATATTTAATGGGTACAAAACTGAGCCTCAGGGAGATTGAATAACTTGCTCAAGTTCCAAAATTTAGTGAAAAACCAGGAAACAAATCCGAGCCTGTCTGTTCCCAAACTTCAGGCTCTTTATATTATATCTGACTGTGGTTGAGGTTGTATTTGTAGCTCTATCAACAATTTGTCTTGCGATCTTTAAGATGATCACTTCACCTCATTCATCAAATACAAATATAAATAACTACCCACCTTTCAGGGAGTTGAAGGAATTCATGGAAGTTACAAAATATAACACATAGCACTACCTTGCATTTGGAAGTCCAAAATTTGTCAGCTAAATTAATATGAGATCTCAGATTGATACATAAATTGATTTTAATTAAAAAACAAGTAATGATACAACCCAAATGTTTAATAATTGTGAATTGGTTAAATAAATGCATGTATTCTTATTATGACATAGTCAGCCAACTATGTTCTGGAAGAATAGTTAATGTTCACAAAGCCAAGGCCCATAAATATTTGCTGAATTTGAATTTTGTTGAACATCTGAATTGGCTGACACCCATGAGCTGGGAGAGGGGAGTATGTGGAGGCAATGCCTGATTTAACACCTCTGAGAGGGAGAAGGGAAAAAGGTATGAAGTGATTATGTAGTTAGCGGTATAAATTCAGACAAAGTAGGGTACAATGCAGGACTTAGAGAGTAGAAAGTGTTGGGTTTCTGGGAAAACTAACATCAATGTTGTGTCAATGATTTCCAAAGGATTGGTGGTGTTGCTTTTGTTAGCAACAGAACCTTTTTTCAGAAACCTTATTTCAGATACTGAGCTACTCTTTGCGTTGCTTTTGGGTTTCCATGGTGTCCCCTGAGGAACTTTCATGGAACCCCTCAGGCCAGCTGAGGGCATGGTTTGAGACTTCCTGCTTTTATATCTGCCTCCTCCCTCAACACTGAATCAAACATAGAATTTACATTTGGTGAAGGGTGGACGGTCTCTTTCTCCTAGTAACAGTTCAGAGACCTACTGTGTAGAGTGTTTCCCTGTTGATGTTATCATGTCCAGAGGTTGAGGTGACTGTAGGCATGGCTTGATTCAGGCTTTATACTTTGGGGTCAGGAATCTGTGTCTCCATTTTTGATATCGCATTCTCCGTGAAGACTCCATTTTCAAGCAGACTCTTTCTACTTGTGGCAGAGATGGCCACCAGCAATTTCAGGCATATATCATCCTAACTACCAACCTACGCTCTCAGGAGAGAGTGACACTTGTTTAATAGCACAACTCTCCTTAAAGGACTTGGTTGACTCATCATCTGTCTTGTACTCATCCTGATCCAATTACTATGGTTGGAGTAATTCAGAATTATGATTGGCCAGGCCTGGTTCACGTGCCCACCCCTAGAGCCAGGGGGAATGCCAGTTCTACCAGAACACACAGATTGCGAAGGATGGGTGTGAAAGGTGAGGCCCCAGCGTCATATGAGCACAGAAGAACATATGTCTACTCTGGTGATCAGAGACCTGATCGTGATGGTAGTAAGCAAGCTCAAGACAGAGAGATTTGAAGACCAGGCTGACTGAAGTGATGAGATAATAAAAAGGTAGAAATAGAATTTGGGAACAAATAAGGAAAGAAAAAAGATGAAAGAAATGTCCTGTTATTAGTGTGGACTTGTGCTTCCACAAAAAGAAGAAAAAAATTCAGTCCCTGAAGGAAAGGTGACTAGATTGTGAAGCCATCCAAAAGACTATTTATCATCAGAAGATGAAAAACAGTCAACAAGTGCCTGCATGAGGATTTTGTGTGGGAACTCAGATTATAAGTCACTGGGGTGGACTTCAAGAGACATTTTTGCAGTGATTCAGTTGCCAAGGGTGAAAGGGCAGAAAGAACAAGCCTTAAGTCTTAAGAGTAGAGCAATTTCTTGTTTATTTTGGACACAGTATCTAGAGGAAAAAATTTAGAGCTATTGGCTTGACACAAATAGCACTGTCAACCAGAGCTAGAGATAATTTCCGTGGTAGTGTCACCCAGTGGGTAGATGTTCCGGTTCTAGAATCAAATAGATCAAATAGATCTAGAATCAAATAGATCTAGGGTTAAATATGGACTCTTTCATTCACTGGGGATGGGACCTCTACAAATTATTTATTCTCCCTGGACCATGGCTTCCTCATCGGCAAAATGGGGATGATAATAGTTTCTATTTCATGGGCTTTAGTGATTTAGGATTAACAAAGATAATATTTGCAAAGGACTTTGTACAGTACCCAGAACATTCAAGTGTACATAAATGTTGGCGTTTACATCATTTCTAAACAAAATGGTGGATAGATACAATGTAGACATTGTATAAATGATGATATCAAAACATGTCACCTAAACCAACTGAGTGAAAAACTGTGTTGCCTCTGAGGGAAAAGTGGGAAATAGAGGTAAGGGAAGAGTAGACCTTTGCAAGGAAGTGACCAGAATACGTGTTTGTTTGTTTGTTTGTTTGTTTGTTTGTTTTGCTTGAAATAGAGATAAGTCACTGCAGTATATTTTTGCATTCATTCATTCTTCTTTCCTCATTCAAGAACTTTTTGCTAAGAGCCATTAAGTGTCAGGCACTGTGAGCAAGGTGCTAGGGGTTTAACAAAGGAAATAAAACTCCCAGCCTTAAAGAGCTCATGGTCTAGGAGAGGAGACAGAAAGAAGAACACACATGATGTCAGAACAGCGGGATAAGAGCCACACAGGTGTGTTTAGAGCGTGTGATGGGAGCAGAGCGGTGGGCAGCCAACTCTACCTGACGTTTTATGGCTCCGGAGGGCATCAGAATACAATCAGCTTCAGACTTGCAGGTTGGCATTGAGAGTAGGAGCTCAGTAATCTGTAATCTTACAAGGACATATCTAGAAACAATCTTGAAGCTGGGCTACAGAGATTCTTTATACTATTCTCCCAGCTTTTATTTATCACTGAAAATTTACATTATAAAACATTTATCACAGGCATACGAAATCTAATTTCTCAGAGCTAGAAAAGAACTGTGAGGCAAAGAGCACTTGAGCAGGAAGTTCCAGATTCTTAGATAAAGAGGAAACGTGTGCCTCACTTGATGTGGACGGAGGAGTAAAGAGAAGAAAGTAAGGGGTAGGGACCTGAGAAAGACAACTTAAGGCAGTGATAGCAAGGGGACAAATAATAGAAATGAAAAGACAAATGGAGAAAAACGTGAAAACTAAACCAGAAATTCAAAAACATCCACTTACAAAAAAAAAGAAGGAAGAGGAGGAAAAAAGAACGGAAGGAAAGAAAAGATGATCAAAGCAGGACTAGATGAAAGCATTATGGTGAAGCTGAATGACAAAGGTTAAGACAGATGAAAAGGGATTACGATTCAGTTCCAAATGAGGAATAGTGAAAGATAAAACAGAAGGATACTCCATGAGGAAACCAAGTTCAGAGGGAGAGTAAAAGTTCCAAATAATCTCTACAGCACGATGTTGATGTAGGGGCTACCGTTTAAAGAAATGTTTCAAGGTGAGGTTGGGTAACTTTAGGGAAGATCCATATCCACACCTTGCCAAATTCATTTGCTCATTCATTCATTTCAACAAATAGTTATTAATATTTTTCTGTGGCATTGAACCAGAAGACAAGATCAGCATGTTGATAACAGAGCTTAGAGCCTAGCAACTGAGACAAACAAACAAGCAATTAGAAGAAACTGTGATAGGTGCCAAGACAGGTAAGTTTACATGCAGGTCCTCTCAGGGCTGCCTTCATTCCATGCAGGGTGTTGCCCCATTCACGGGCTGGCCCTGGGGCTTCGTAGTAGGTGCACAACCCTGACCTGCTCCCACGCCCGCATCCATTGCTTGGGGATGGACACATCTTAGCCAAGCTCACAAAGACATAACCGCCAATCCATTGATTTATAGTAGGAAAAATAAAATGAAAGATTTGGATATTTGTGTTTTCTGATGGGCACATCTTTCAATATGGATGAATCTAAGTGGAGTCGGGTTACCACCAAAGAATTACTCGAAGAGAATGGATCCTAGCAGGGGGAGGTGAACTGGATGGCATTAGTGCTCAGAGTCACGAAGCTGTGATAGCCCATGCGTTCACCTGCACGCTGGTCATTATCTGCCTCACAGAAGAAACTGGTGTTCACAGGTCAGGGTGCTGTTTGTCCCTCTGGCCACTACCAGAGGAGTTGTCACAGTCTATCTTTCGCAATATCCTGTTTATAGATTTCCCTACTTCTTTTTACACATTCATTCTCCAGACATGGTACAATTTAATTAACTAAATATAATTTTTTGAGATATAATCACAGTTCAGTCTTCGCCTCCTAAGGTGATACACAGATGATATTTGAGCACTGATAATCTATTAGGTCCTTTCTCTGTAGGCCTGATTTTATCTCTAATGTTTTAATTATTCCTATTTTCATGTTCAAACAGTAATTTTAACCTCATTTTCAGGGTGTGCTGCCTATTTTTCATTTATTAGTGTACTCTCTAGCCAGGGTTTGGCCAATGAATGGGAGGAAAAAAGGAGGAAAATGCAGTTGGGATATTTAATGCCTCAACTCTCTCCTTATAGGGTCGCTATAAACAGGCTCCACCTCTGAGAGCAAAGATTACAACTCTTGTTGGGAGGGTCCTCTCTGTTTCTGTACTGTTTTTTCCTTTCGGCTTTGGGGTGGTAACAGTTCCCTGGTGTTGCTAGTCCCAAGGAAGTGTACTGTCTCTTGCTGGTCTCCTTAAATCCTGTCCACACCCATGTAAAATCTCTTTATTAAACTCTCCTAAACTATCTACTTTGGACAGGCTATCTTTCTCTTGTTGGGACACTGATACAGGTTGGGGTTGAGTTTAAACCCATCCATTTACAAAGGAAGTTAAAAGTAAATATGGCTGGAATACAAATATGTAGCCAACTAGATTATATAGGGATTGAGACCCAAAGAGCTCGGCATTTAATTTTGGGGGCAGTGAAAGAATAAATGTTAGGAATTACTTTCCTGCAAAATAAATAGATGAAATAAAAATAGAATTTTGAATTTAAAAGGAACCTTAAAGAGTGTCAAGCTTCTTAACAGTGTAAAATTGAGGCAAGTTAGGTTAAGTGACTCACCCAGGATCACAAAGTTCCTTAAGGACAGAATTGAGAGTAGATTTGGCTTTCTGGTTTTTAACTTTCCAGAGATATTCCCACAGTTCCTCAGATTCTTATCCTTTGATACCCAAATGCTTCCCTGTCAGCTGTTTTCCTCAGCTTTCTTGTCAGCTTTCTAATCCCTACGCATGAGTCATCAGATACCTGGACCACACGGTTTCTGGACTGTTGTTCTCCACTGTCTCCTACTGATGTCCCCAAAAGGATGACGGACTCCTTCAACGTGGGGTCTCTAGCTTTTACTTCTTCATCACTAAGTCCTGGCCCAGAGTCAGTGAGCACGATGTGTTGTTTGAATGAAAGATATGATCATAAGAAACCTGGGTTCCAGCAGATGATTTTCCAGCTGAGCATGGACCTGGCTCTCTCCCAGGCCATACCTTGCTCACCTATTTCCTCCCTGTCCTGGATCCTCTGCTGTCACCTTTCAGGATGAACACTTAGGCAGCGTAGATAAAGGTCTCCATGTTAGTTGTTGCAACCCCTGAGTCTCCACCTTTGGGTTGTATCATCATGGGAAGTTAAAAAAGAAAGAAAAGGAAAGGCAGGGTTTCCCCTTCAGGGTTTCTAGGGAGAGTATAGGGTGGAAATGCAATGTCATCTAAGGACAAGGGAACTTCTGTTAAGTCAAGAAGACCGGGTCAAAGGTTAGGGAAGAGACTGATATGATGACAAACAGGTTGACACTCAGCACGTCAAGCAGGAGAAGTGGTAGTTTGCCATGTTGCGTGGACACTCAAACAACCTTATCGAGAGGAGCTAAGGCCAACTGCCAATAGTGCTTTCAGGGCTCTTAGAAGCAGATTCTCCAGCCCCAGTGCAGACTTCAGATGATTGTAGCCTTAGAAAACAGCTTGACTTCAAGCCAGAGCCAGAACCACCCCCCTGAACTTCCGAATTCCTAACCCACAGAAACTATGAGATAATAAATGTTTGTTGTTTTAAGTTGCTGAGTTGGAGGGTAATTTGTTACACAGCAATAGTTAATTAATACAGCAGGGAAGGGGACGGAAGGAAAAAAAGAGAAAAAAGAGAGAAAAGTAGTCAGCAAAAAAAATGCTTGTATAATAAAACATTCTTGCACACCACAGCCAAAAATTGTTCAGAGAATAAGTAAATTAAAAAACGGCCAATGAGCTGGGGAGGTGCAAAATCAACACACTTGGAGCACAGAATGTCATGGTTTCTATAACAATATAAGAAAGAAAAAAAATTTTGTAATTTAAAAACTTACAAAGTGTCACTGGTCAGATCATGATGTGTACAAGCCCAATATACTATTTATGATGGTGGAATGAGATTTTGTGGGAGAATATGGTTACTCTTTATGGTACTAATCCCTGAAATCAAGACAGCATGTTTGTCATTCTTAATTTCACACAAAGATATATATATAGACACACACACACACACACACACACACACACACATATATCTATATATCAGAGATTATTATTTTTAAATATTAAACTCAATAGTTTTTTTTCTCCAAATACTGTCCCAAAAAACTGTCTCCAACCCTTGCAGTTTTTTCTCCAAAAAGTGCAAAGGTTGATCCTTCTGTCTAAAATTCTTATGACATCTTTGTAGGAAATCAGGGATCCTAGAGTCTAAAGGAAACTCTGCTAGTTAAATGTTAATATTTGGGGAAGGGATAGCTATCAGAGCCCAGTAAGGCTCCATAAAATAACTAAAATTACAGTCATTATCTCAACAAAAGATTTAATCTCAATGATCAGTTGTTCATCTTGTCAAACAATTAATTCTATGATTTGGACCTTCATAAAAGACACAAGTCCTTCTTGCTGAGTATAAAGGCTTCCCTATGAACCTCTGTCTTTGAGGTTTTATGCTATATTTAATACAGGATAGGGGGACCCTCTGAAGTTGCTGCTGAAAGACTTCTAATTGGTGATTCTGATATTTGGTGGATGTCATTCATCCTAAGTGCGGATTATTTCTTTTATAATCTTTGATTCCTTTCCATTCAGCTTTTATCTCTCAGACTCAATGATGGACAAACATTAAAGGAGGAAAGCAAAGTTGAAGTATGATTATCGTAAGAAGTAAAGAACTTTTTTGAACAGTGTGGTATCAAGTATAATAATTTGCTCCCAAACAAGCAAGGATGTGTGATAAGCGAGGAGCTGCACTTTGTACTTGGAATCAGGACCGTCGTTAAGTAAAACGCCTAACCCAGCATGTGTGAGAGTGGTGAGAGATGTCAGATCATGCGATAGAGACATCAGGGAAAACGAAGGCGGTCTGGGGAAGGGACTCTGTGTGTGACACTGAGGAAGCAGCCGAAAGAGTGGGAATCAATCAAGGAGAAGAAATCACTGAAAGTAAAAAAGAAATAAGCAAGCAAATTTATGAAAGGTGAAAGAGGACACTGAATCAGGTAAGTTTTACTAAGAGATATACTAACATATATGTCAGATAAAGGAGAAAAAGGAGAAACTGATCCTTGGCTGGATAGATAGCTGGATAGCTAGCTAGCTGGTTAGGTAAACAAACAAACAAACAAACAAACAAATATAAGTTAAAAAACAAAAAGATGAAAATGGTGGTAGTCTACCTCGTGTCATTTTTTTTTTCCCCTAGAGAAAAGAGAGTGATTAATGTCTACACAGTCCAGCTCTGAAAAGAGAGCCTCTGATAATTATGCAAGTATCAGGGAATGAAATAGGACTCCTTGTGATCATTAATTCTGGGGTTGTGCTGTTTATTTTCCTAATGGGAGACTAGATTTTAAGTGGCAGAGGCAAATGTCTATAGTTAGAAAGCCTAATAAAGTTCAGGAGAAAAAAGAGAGTTCCTGGAACAGACTGGCTTACCACTGCATTTGCAAATAATTCCCCAACTGTTAAAATAAGCCTTTGGCAGTTATATTCAGCCTGATTCTGGAGAAAAGGGAAACAATAAAATCCATGACTCTAGTGTTTTTGACTATTTCATTTAGAGAAGCTAACAAAAAAATAGCAGTAATTGGAGATGCTCAACATTTTTGGATTCAGATTAAATTTTTTTTCATAATTTCACTGCAGAGACTAGTAGTAGTAAGTGACAGAATAATACTGCAGGCCTAAAATTATACTACAAGAAGATGACAGACTAGACTTTCCAATATCTTCAAACCAAGAACAGAATGACTCCAAATAGCTTGAATGGTGCCTTTGTGTCAGGAGAAAGTCATCAATACAATGAGGTATAAGGCTTTTAAAAATAGAGCCAGCATATGGGTTGCTTTCTAACTGTGTCAAATATATAAAAACGCTAGGAAAATGTGATTGGAATTCCAATACATTATAGATAAAGCTCGAAATAAGGCAAGAATATTCATGCAATCTTTTGCAATATGCATAGCAATAGAAAGTCTGAAAATATACTGCATGGTAAAATGCTAATGAAACATTAATAAGCAAAAATTTCTGTGCATTGGGCCGGCCGGG